>NC_060189.1:15500028-15510028 GCF_021184085.1 Oncorhynchus gorbuscha
TTAGGGAGTGACTGGGGTTGGACAGACAGGGGTGATGGTTAGGGAGTGACTGGGGTTGACAGACAGGGGTGATGGTTAGGGAGTGACTGGGGTTGGACAGACAGGGGTGATGGTTCGGGAGTGACTGGGGTTGGACAGACAGGGGTGATGGTTAGGGAGTGACAGGGGTTGGACAGACAGTTGTGATGGTTAGGGAGTGACTGGGGTTGGACAGACAGGGGTGATGGTTAGGCAGTGACTGGGGTTGTACAGACAGGGGTGATGGTTAGGGAGTGACAGGGGTTGGACAGACAGGGGTGATGGTTAGGGAGTGACTGGGGTTGGACAGACAGGGGTGATGGTTAGGGAGTGACAGGGGGTGATGGTTACAGACAGTTGTGTTGGTTGGAGGGAGTGACAGGGGTTGGACAGACAGGGGTGATTGTTAGGCAGTGACTGGGGTTGGACAGACAGGGGTGATGGTTAGGGAGTGACAGGGGTTGGACAGACAGGGTTGTTGGTTAGGGAGTGACAGGGGTTGACAGACAGGGGTGATGGTTAGGGAGTGAGTGGGGTTGGACAAACGGGGGTGATGGTTAGGGTGTGAGTGAGGTTGGACAGACAGGGGTGATGGTTAGGAGTGACTGGGGTTGGACAGACAGGGGTGATGGTTAGGGAGTGACTGGGGTTGGACAGACAGGGGTGATGGTTAGGGAGTGACAGGGGTTGGACAGACAGTTGTGATGGTTAGGGAGTGACTGGGGTTGGACAGACAGGGGTGATGGTTAGGGAGTGACAGGGGTTGGACAGACAGTTGTGTTGGTTAGGGAGTGACAGGGGTTGGACAGACAGGGGTGATGGTTAGGCAGTGACTGGGGTTGGACAGACAGGGGTGATGGTTAGGGAGTGACAGGGGTTGGACAGACAGGGGTGATGGTTAGGGAGTGACTGGGGTTGACAGACAGGGGTGATGGTTAGGGTGTGAGTGAGGTTGGACAGACAGGGGTGATGGTTAGACAGGGGTGATGGGGCTGATGGTAAGGGAGTGACTGGGGTTGGACAGACAGGGGTGATGGTAAGGGAGTGACTGGGTTGGACAGACAGGGGTGATTGTTAGGCAGTGACTGTGGTTAGACAGACAGGGGTGATGGTTAGGGAGTGACAGGGGTTGGACAGACAGGGGTGATGGTTAGGGAGTGACTGGGTTGGACAGACAGGGGTGATGGTTAGGCAGTGACTGGGGTTGGACAGACAGGGTGATGGTTAGGGAGTGACAGGGGTTGGACAGACAGGGGTGATGATGTTAGGGAGTGACTGGGGTTGGACAGACAGGGGTGATGGTTAGGGAGGGGTTGACAGACAGGGGTGATGGTTGGGAGTGACTGGGGTTGGACAGACAGGGGTGATGGTTCGGGAGTGACTGGGGTTGGACAGACAGGGGTGATGGTTAGGGTGTGAGTGAGGTTGACAGACAGGATTGGACAGACAGTTGGGGCTGATGGTTAGGGAGTGACTGGGGTTGGACAGACAGGGGTGATGGTTAGGGAGTGACTGGGTTGGACAGACAGTTGTGATTGTTAGGCAGTGACTGTGGTTGGACAGACAGTTGTGATGGTTAGGGAGTGACAGGGGTTGGACAGACAGGGTTGTTGGTTAGGGAGTGACAGGGGTTGACAGACAGTTGTGATGGTTAGGGAGTGACTGGGGTTGGACAGACAGGGGTGATGGTTAGGGAGTGACTGGGGTTGGACAGACAGACAGTTGTGATGGTTAGGGAGTGACTGGGGTTGGACAGACAGGGGTGATGGTTAGGCAGTGACTGGGGTTGGACAGACAGGGTTAGGGAGTGACAGGGGTTGGACAGACAGGGGTGATGGTTAGGCAGTGACTGGGGTTGGACAGACAGGGGTGATGGTTAGGGAGTGACAGGGGTTGACAGACAGGGGTGATGGTTAGGGAGTGACTGGGGTTGGACAGACAGGGGTGATGGTTAGGGAGTGACAGGGGTTGGACAGACAGTTGTGATGGTTAGGGAGTGACAGGGGTTGGACAGACAGTTGTGATGGTTAGGGAGTGACAGGGGTTGGACAGACAGTTGTGATGGTTAGGGAGTGACTGGGGTTGGACAGACAGGGGTGATGGTTAGGGAGTGACTGGGGTTGGACAGACAGACAGGGGTGATGGTTAGGGAGTGACTGGGAGAAATGCTGGGTGAGTGGAGAGGTAGTCAGTGTAAAACCAGATGCCAGGCTGTCTGTACCTACAGTATATTCACTATTTAGTGGACAGCATGAGGGATGAGAGAGAGAGAGATAGAGAGAGAGAGAGAGAGAGAGAGAGAGAGAGAGAGAGAGAGAGAGAGAGAGAGAGAGAGAGAGAGAGAGAGAGAGAGAGAGATCTGTGAATCAGAATCAAACAGTAGTTTTGAATGCTGCGGGCAAGTCCTTCTCAACTCTATTTTGTGTTTTTCACGGTATCTGTGTTTATGTGTGTGTGCATCTTGTGTTTGTTTAGGGCTGGTGAGCCCAGTGAAGAGAGTTGCTAATCCGTGTGGTTGGCCAGGCAGAAAGGGCAGACATATTTATAGCAGACTGAATCATACGCATACAGATGCAAGCCACCACTGACTCTGTCCTCAACACAGTACTGACCATCACTGACTCTGTCCTCAACACAGTACTGACCATCACTGACTCTGTCCTCAACACAGTACTGACCACCACTGACTCTGTCCTCAACACAGTACTGACCATCACTGACTCTGTCCTCAACACAGTACTGACCATCACTGACTCTGTCCTCAACACAGTACTGACCATCACTGACTCTGTCCTCAACACAGTCCTGACCATCACTGACTCTGTCCTCAACACAGTGCTGACCATCACTGACTCTGTCCTCAACACAATACTGACCATCACTGACTCTGTCCTCAACACAGTACTGACCATCACTGACTCTGTCCTCAACACAGTACTGACCATCACTGACTCTGACCTCAACACAATACTGACCATCACTGACTCTGTCCACAACACAATACTGGCCGTGCTGCTGCTCCAGTTTCAACTGTTCTGCCTGTGATTATTATTATTTGACCTTGCTGGTCATTTATGAACATTTGAACATCTTGGCCATGTTCTGTTATAATCTCCACCCGGCACAGCCAGAAGAGGACTGGCCACCCCTCATAGCCTGGTTCCTCTCTAGGTTTCTTCCTAGGTTTTGGCCCTTCTAGGGAGTTTTTCCTAGCCACTGTGCTTCTACACCTGCATTGCTTGCTGTTTGGGGTTTTAGGCTGGGTTTCTGTACAGCACTTTGAAATATCAGCTGATGTACGAAGGGCTATATAAATAAATTTGATTTGATGCGTACTGAGCATCGCTGACTCTGGCCTCAACACAGTACTGACCATCACTGACTCTGTCCTCAACACAGTACTGACCATCACTGACTCTGTCCTCAACACAGTACTGACCATCACCAGAACCACCACAGAACAGTATAGTACTGACCAGCACCAGAGCCAGCCCAGAACAGTATAGTACTGACCAGCACCAGAGCCAGCCCAGAACAGTATAGTACTGACCAGCTCCAGAGCCATCACAGAACAGTATAGTACTGACCAGCATCAGAGCCAGCCCAGAACAGTATAGTACTGACCAGCTCCAGAGCCATCACAGAACAGTATAGTACTGACCAGCACCAGAGCCAGCCCAGAACAGTATAGTACTGACCAGCTCCAGAGCCATCACAGAACAGTATAGTACTGACCAGCTCCAGAGCCACCACAGAACAGTGTAGTACTGACCAGCACCAGAGCCACCACAGAACAGTATAGTACTGACCAGCACCAGAGCCACCACAGAACAGTGTCCGCGCTAGTGTGTCTGTTTACAGTTCTGTGTGTGTGTTTCTCCTGCAGTGTTATTTGTCAGATGGGGTATTTTGGAAGAACAGACTGTTCTCTCTCAGTTTGAGCTCCCGTCAGCGTGACATTTTCATGAATCATGTCGCTGGCCGGGATGCATGACTGTCCCCAACACGCGCGCACACACACACACACACACACACACACACACACACACACACACACACACACACACACACACACACACACACACACACACACACACACACACACACACACACACACACACACACACACACAGTCCGAAAGGATGTTGCCACCACCATTATGATGTCAGGACAGGGGGACATAGCTTTAATTCCAGCCCAGAAGGGATGAGCTCTTTCGGGTATACACGGCAGAGCTTGACCCCCTGCTCTGGTCCTCTGAGACAGACCTCCACAGTAACTCTCTGACTGTTTAGAAAGCCTGCTCTGGATTTCCTACAGTTCTGGGCTGGAATCCTCTAGTTCAGTAGATTTAGTGGTAATATATGTCTGTAACCTATGGACATTACCCACCACGACTTGTGGCTTATCTAGGTTCACCATTTGGACAAACTTATAGGGTCCATACTTGTGGATGCGGAATTTGTTACTAGAAATAATCACTGCCACCTGGTGATGTTAGCATAGGGCTACATATGCCAGGTTTTGTCATGGGGACAGCTAACATGTAGCCTTTGATCACATGCAACTACGTCAACAGTTTTAATTAGCTGAAGCTTAACCTTAAACTTCAACTTGTTGTAATGTTCATAAGTAGTGGGTATAGTCTAAACTGAAACAAATAACTATGTTTGGAGCCCTAGAACCCCTCACATGTTCTGAGAGCTTAGTATTGCTGAACTTTTCAGCGTATCTCCTTGTTCTCTGTCTTCTCTGTCTTCTTTATTGTCAATGGTTCGTTCACTGAGACGATTGAGACATGGAATGTGTATGTGTGCCAATCAGAGGGTGAATGGGCAAAGTGCCTTTGAACTGGTTATAGTAGTAGGTGCCAGGTGCACCAGTTTGTATCAAGAACTGCAACGCTGCTGGGTTTGTCAACCTCAACAGTTTCCAGAGTGTATCAAGAATGGTCCTCCAGCCAAAGGATATCCAGCCAACTTGACACAACTATGGGAAGCATTGGAGTCAACATCGGCCAACATCCTTGTGGAACAGTTTCGACACTCAGATTAGGAATCTTTTCCTTATGTTTTTTATACTCAGTGTGGATTGTAGTGTGAAGAGGGATGGATGGAAATGGAGAGAGTTTGTTGAGCTTAGTGCATCCCCTGGTGGGATGATTCCGTTTTTAAACCTCAGCAGTGTTTGAATAAGCAACACAGTGTACTGTATATAGATGTCTATATGTCACACAGTCCATATGTCTACTCTGCTGACTGTCCCTTCTCCACCTAGACTAGTGACAGAGATGACACACTATGATGGTTAACTCGAGGAGAGAGAGAGAGAGAGAGAGAGAGAGAGAGAGAGAGAGAGAGAGAGAGAGAGAGAGAGAGAGAGAGAGAGAGAGAGAGATAGGTACAGTAGGTGACATATCATGATAGATATCTCTAGGATTGTTCCCATTGGAGAAGAGAACCAACCAAGCACTACTATAAGAGCGTCTGCTAAATGACTTAAATGTAATGTAAATGTACTATGATATCCCATCTCTCTCTCAATTCAATTCAATTCAATTGCAGGGCTTTAACATGGCCAAAGCAAGTGAAATAGATAATAAACAAAAGTGGGATTTTTTTTTACAGTACACATTATAATTCCAAAATAATAAGAATTATCTGCAAATAGTTAAAGTAGAAAAGTAAAAATAAATAAACATAAATATGAGTTGTATTTACAATGGTGTTCGTTCTTCACTGGTTGCCCTTTTCTTGTGGCAACTGGTCACAAATATTGCTGCTGTGATTGCACACTGGTATTTCACCCAGTAAATATGGGAGTATATCAAAATTGGGTTTATTTTTGAATTATTTATGGATTTGTGTAATCTGAGAGAAATATGTGTCTCTAATATGGTCCTACATTTGGCAGGAGGTTAGGAAGTGCAGCTCAGTTTCCACCTCATTTAGTGCCTTTCTCAATAGCAAGGCTATGCTCACTGAGTCTGTACATAGTCAAAGCTTTCCTTAAGTTTGGGTCAGTCACAGTGGTCAGGTATTCTGCCACCATGTACTCTCTGTCTAGGGCCAAATCAAATTTTAGTTTGCTCAGTTTTTTTGTAAAATCTTTCCAATGTGTCAAGTAATTATATTTTTGTTTTCTCATGATTTGGTTGGGTCTAGTTGTGTTGCTGTCCTGGACAGGGGTGTGTTTGTGTTTGTGTTTGTGAAAAGAGCCCCAGGACCAGCTTACTTAGGGGACTCTTCTTCAGGTTCATCTCTCTGTGGGTAATGGCTTTGTTAAAAAAAAATCCTTCCAATGTGGTCTGGGTCAGATTGACAGTTTAAACACATTCAAGACAGTCAAAGAATCAAGTAAAAACAACCAAAATGTGATTTAGTCATGTCAGACCTTTCAGAAAGAAGAAATACAACAACATTTTAATTCAAAGACTCTATATTTGAGAACTATGTGTTAAACATGTTTCCTATCTCACAAACAAGCATGTTCTGTTTGGAGCTCATTTTGGAGAGTTTGTGTCAGAGGTCTGCTGCTCTCACACTGAGAAGGAGACGCTTGGGAAAGCTCCTTATCACCCAAACAGAATTATTTCAATGCAACCAGAACCAGTCAAAACTAAATACATCAAATACACTTGTTTATTTTGGACCTGTGCAAATATTTATACACATGAAAGCCTCCTGGTCAAAATGACCCACATCATGTTTGTATACAAAATCTACACAGACATTCCGCAACGCATCAGTCTGTCCACATTTTGAAGTGAGGTTCAGGACCCTAAATGAGGAATAGTCATTTAATGTCATGGACAAAAAGGTTAACTAGTGGTTTAGACTCAAAAGTGGCAATAGGTCAAATTGACGCGCAACCTAATAGGATGGTTACAGGGTTTTTTCTGGATTTTGATCATTAGCAGGTATCGGCCTAATTCTGCTCTGCATGCATTATGTGGTGTTTTACATTGTACACAGAGGATATTTTAGCAGAACTCTGCATGCTTTATGTGATGTTTTATGTTGTACACAGAGGATATTTTAGCAGAACTCTGCATGCAGTCTCAATTTTGGTATTTGTCCCATTTTGTGAAATCTTGGTTGGTTAGGGTTAACCATAAAGGGCTCTGGGTTCTATAACTGATTCAAGTATCCTAATTGGGATGTAAAATTCTATGTTCCTTTTAATAGCTCAGAAGGCCCTTCTTGCTTTGTCTCTCAGCTCATTCACAGCTTTGTGGAAGTTTCCTGTGGCGCTGAAGTTTAGTCCGAGGTATGTATAGATCTATGTGTGCTTCATAGGGTAATGGTGACTAGACATAATTTGTATTCGTGGTCCTGGCAACTGTACTTTTTTGGAATACCATTATTTTGGTCTTACTGGGATTTACTGTCATTGCCCAGGTGTGACAGAATCTGTGCTAAAGATCTAGGTGCTGCTGTAGGTCCTCCTTGGTTGGGGACAGAAGCACCAGATCATCAGCAAACAGTAGACATTAGACTTCAGATTCTAGTAGTGTGAGGCTGAGTGCTGCAGACTGTTCTCGTGCCCTCACCAATATGTTGATATATATGTTGAAGAGGGTGGGGCTTAAGCTGAATTCCTGTCTCAGCCCCCGGCCCTGTGGAAAGAAATGTGTTCATTTTTTACCAATTTTATCCGCACACTTGTTGTTTTACGATTTGGTATGTTTTTCCCCCAACACCACTTTCAAATTGAGTCAAAAGCGTTTTTGAAATCAACAAACACTCTCTATATATATATCGTTTTCTCTCTCTCTATATATATATATATATATCGTTCTCTCTATATATATATATCGTTCTCCCTCTCTATATATATATATATCATTCTCTCTATATATATCGTTCTCTCTCTATATATATCATTCTCTATATATATATATATATATCGTTCTCTCTCTATATATATATATCGTTCTCCCTCTCTATATATATATATATCATTCTCTCTATATATATCGTTCTCTCTATATATATATCATTCTCTCTATATATATATATATATCGTTCTCTCTCTATATATATATATATCGTTCTCTCTATATATATATATATTGTTCTCCCTCTCTATATATATATATATATATATATATCGTTCTCTCTCTCTATATATATATATATATATATATCATTCTCTCTCTATATATATATTGTTCTCCCTCTCTATATATATTATTCTCTCTATATATATATCGTTCTCTCTCTATATATATATATATTGTTCTCTCTCTCTATATATATCGTTCTCTCTATATATATTGTTCTCTCTATATATATATATCGTTCTCCCTCTCTATATATATATCGTTCTCTCTCTCTATATATGTCATTCTCTCTCTATATATATCGTTCTCTCTCTCAATATATATATTGTTCTCTATACATATATCGTTCTCTCTCTATATATATATATCGTTCTCTATATATATATCGTTCTCTATATTTAAATATATATATCGTTCTCTCTCTCTCTATATATATATATATATATATATATATATATATATCTCTCTCTCAATATATATATCGTTCTCTATATATATATATATATATCGTTCTCTCTCTATATATATATATCGTTCTCTCTCTATATATATTGTTCTCTCTCTGTATATATCGTTCTCTCTATATATATATATATCGTTCTCTCTCTCAATATATATATCGTTCTCTATATATATATCGTTCTCTCTCTATATCATTCTCTCTCTATATATATATTTATCGTTCTGTCTATATATCGTTCTCTCTCTCTCTATATATATATATCGTTCTCTCTATATATATATATATATATCATTCTCTCTCTCTCTATATATATCGTTCTCTCTCTCAATATATATATCGTTCTCTATATATATATCGTTCTCTCTCTATATCGTTCTCTCTCTCTATATATATATCATTCTCTCTATATATATATCGTTCTATATATATATATATATATATATATATATCGTTCTCTCTCTATATATATATATCATTCTCTCTCTATATATATACCGTTCTCTCTCTATAGATATCGTTCTCTCTCTCTATATATATATATATATATATATATATATATATATATATATATATATATATATATATATCGTTCTCTCTCTATAGATATCGTTCTATATATATATATATAGTTCTCTCTATATATATATCATTCTCTCTCTATATATATATATATATCGTTCTCTCTCTATATATATATCGTTCCCTCTCTATATATATATATATAACGTTCTCTCTCTCTATATATATCGTTCTCTCTCTGTATATATATCGTTCTCTCTTTATAGATATCGTTCTCTCTCTATATATATATATATATATATATCGTTCTCTCTATATATATATCGTTCTCTCTCTATATATATATATATATCGTTCTCTCTATATATATATATTGTTCTCTCTCTGTATATATATCGTTCTCTCTCTATAGATATCGTTCTCTCTCTATATATATATATATATCGTTCTCTCTCTATATATATCGTTCGCTCTATATATATATCGTTCTCTCTCTCTGTATATATCGTTCTCTCTCTATAAATATCGTTCTCTCTCTATATATATCGTTCTCTCTATATATATATATATATATATATATATATATATATATATATATATCGTTCTCTCTCTATATATATATATCGTTCTCTCTCTATATATATATATATATATCGTTCTCTCTCTCTATATATATATATCGTTCTCTCTCTCAATATATATGTCCTTCTCTCTATATATATATATATATATATCGTTCTCTCTCTATATCGTTCTCTCTATAGATATCGTTCTCTCTCTATATATATATCGTTCTCTCTCTCTCTCTATATATATATATATATATATATATATATATATCGTTCTCTCTCTATATCGTTCTCTCTATAGATGTGGTCCTTCTGTAGCTCAGTTGGTAGAGCATGGCGCTTGTAACGCCAGGGTAGTGGGTTCGA
>NC_060189.1:15512528-15575028 GCF_021184085.1 Oncorhynchus gorbuscha
GTCTGTCTGTCTGTCTCTGTCTGTCTGTCTGTCTGTCTGTCTGTCTGTCTCTCTCTCTCTCTCTCTCTCTCTCTCTCTCTCTCTCTCTCTCTCTCTCTCTCTCTCTCTCTCTCTCTCTCTCTCTCTCTCTCTCTCTCTCTCTCTCTCTCTCTCTCTCTCTCTCTCTCTCTCTCTCTCTCTCTCTCTCTCTCTGTCTCTCTCTGTCTCTCTCTGTCTCTCTCTGTCTCTCTCTCTGTCTTCAGCTCACACACTCCGAGCCTGTGTATCTGTCTGAAATTGAATCCTTCTCTGTCTCTGAGGTCTCTAAAAATACACAATTTCCACAATTTTTTTGACTCTGTCTAGATGCTGTGGGTCAGAGATGACTTGCTCAGTTGAATCAGTTTTATTTGCACAGAACATGACTGGTTGTGTGTATCTTATGTCTAGTTTAACTACAGTATGTCTCTGAATAAAGACATGTTACATGACAGCAGCAAAACCATGGGAGCTTATTTTTCCCCTGAAACACATTTAGGAGTGGAAGCAGTACCTCCCGTTCTCTGAGACGCGGTGTGTGTGTGTGTTTGTGTGAGTACAGTGTTTTTTTGACTGCATCATTAACATGGGGTTTTATCCTCCTCGCTGTAGAAAAGCAAAGTGTTCTCAGGGGACTACCCTCCTCCCCTCCTCTCCTCCTCTCCACCTTCCTCCTACTCTCGCTTTTGTTCGTGTAACCAGAATAACAGGAGTCAAGCGTGTCACCTGTGTAGTTCCTCCCTCATGCTTATTCATAGCTACTCCATCACAATGTATGTGGAGCAGAGAGAGACCGACAGAGACGCAATCCTCTCCGCTCTTTCCCTCTCTCACTCCCTCGCGTTTCAACTTTCCAGAAAGCAGGGGAATCTTTCATTTGCGTTCCCAATAAAGGAAATACATGCAGGCAGACACAGAAACAGGGGTGGGGGGCGTTTGTGGGAAACATTTGTCGCGACTTCATCAAATAACGACCCTGAAGTGAACAGCCTGATGTTTGTGCCATGTAAATATCTTCTGACTCCCGGTGACAGACTGAATGATAATGAAGGAATAGATTACAGCACAGTCTATTTCTCACACTCTACACTCTACTACATGGTACTCATGTTGATGCTTTAGTCTCCATTTTCCACTTACCTCTTTGTGGTAATGCTGTAGTAATGCTGAAATCAGTTGGTTGTGTTCTAGAATCCTAGCTTTGTGTAAGTGTTTACATGTATGGTTTCCCAGACACAGATTAATCATAGTCCTGGTCTAAAAAGCATGCAAAATGCAGAATCTTTATTATAATAATAATAATAATATATGCCATTTAGCAGACGCTTTTATCCAAAGCGACTTACAGTCATGTGTGCATACATTCTACGTATGGGTGGTACCGGGAATCGAACCCACTACCCTGGCGTTACAAGCGCCATGCTCTACCAACTGAGCTACAGAAGGACATTTAGTCCAGGACTAGGTTTATTCATCTGCGTCCAGAAAACTGGTCCATAGTGTTTGGTTTGTTTTCTGAATGCAGCCAAGCTTATATCCAGGCAAATGAGTGTTTCGTCTAACATGTTGTCGTCTGTTACAGCCTTGGATAACTACAGTACTCTATATTTGTGCGCTAGCTACAATCTGTGTCTGCTATCCTCTCAACAGGGCTTCTATATAAAACATGGCTTCTAGTCACAAGCAGCTGTTTTATAGACACACCCTGCTACATGGACATCATGATTCAAATGACAAATTAGTGAAGACAGTGAAACAGGGAGGGACCAGAGAGGGAGAGGGAGAGGGTGAGGGAGAGGGAGAGGGAGAGAGAGAGGGAGAGGGAGAAGGAGAGGGAGAAGGAGAGGGCGAGAGAGAGGGAGAGGACCTGGGGGTTAAAGACTGACTGATATTACAGTATAGAGAACTTGTAAAAAGCGCCGTTTCAACGCTCAACAGCGCCGTTTCAACGCTGATACCTATTCCCCATGTAGAGCTCTACAGAAAGACAAAGTCCTTTATTATACTGGGTGACAGGGTATCATTTGAGTCACAGCCAAACTCAGAGGTTATCAGGAAGTAGTCTCTATTGTTTATTTTTATTTTTGTTTTTGTCGTGAGTTGATTTGGCACTGCACCTCTTTCAGCCTCTCTGCACTCGACCTGAATTACCCATAGTGCACGGCGGCCACACCTGTTGAGAATCCGTCTGGAGAGGTGTGAAGCGGAGACACCCGCCGACACACCGCCGAATTTGTGTCACACTCAGGTGTGTGATTGTGTGTGTGTGTCACATGCAGGTACACGTGAATGTGTGTTCCACATAGATAAAGAGAAACACTGAGGAAGACAGAAGGTAGTGGCTTCCATTAGCTCAGTGAGTTGCAGCATCGTGCTTGGAGAAGACAGAAGGGTAGTTAGTGGCTTCCATCAGCTCAGTGAGTTGTAGTATGGTGCTTGGAGAAGACAGAAGGGTAGTTAGTGGCTTCCATCAGCTCAATGAGTTGTAGAATGGTGCTTGGAGAAGACAGAATGTAGTGGCTTCCAGTAGCTCAATGAGTTGTAGCATGGTGCTTGGAGAAGACAGAAGGTTGTGGCTTCCATCAGCTCAGTGAGTTGCAGCATGGTGTTTGGAGAAGACAGAAGGGTAGTTAGTGGCTTCCATCAGCTCAGTGAGTTGTAGTATGGTGCTTGGAGAAGACAGAAGGTAGTGGCTTCCATCAGCTCAGTGAGTTGTAGCATGGTGCTTGGAGAAGACAGAAGGGTAGTTAGTGGCTTCCATCAGCTCAGTGAGTTGTAGCATAGTGCTTGGAGAAGACAGAAGGTAGTGGCTTCCATTAGCTCAGTGAGTTGTAGCATGGTGCTTGGAGAAGACAGAAGGTTGTGGCTTCCATCAGCTCAGTGAGTTGCAGCATGGTGTTTGGAGAAGACAGAAGGGTAGTTAGTGGCTTCCATCAGCTCAGTGAGTTGTAGTATGGTGCTTGGAGAAGACATAAGGGTAGTTAGTGGCTTCCATCAGCTCAGTGAGTTGTAGTATGGTGCTTGGAGAAGACAGAAGGTAGTGGCTTCCATCAGCTCAGTGAGTTGTAGCATGGTGCTTGGAGAAGACAGAAGGGTAGTTAGTGGCATCCATCAGCTCAGTGAGTTGTAGCATAGTGCTTGGAGAAGACAGAAGGTAGTGGCTTCCATTAGCTCAGTGAGTTATAGCATGGTGCTTGGAGAAGACAGAAGGTAGTGGCTTCAATCAGTTCAATGAGTTGTAGCATGGTGCTTGGAGAAGACAGAAGGTAGTGGCTTCCAGTAGCTCAATGAGTTGTAGCATGGTGCTTGGAGAAGACAGAAGGTAGTGGCTTCCAGTAGCTCAATGAGTTGTAGCATGGTGCTTGGAGAAGACAGAAGGTAGTGGCTTCCATCAGCTCAGTGAGTTGCAGCATGGTGCTTGGAGAAGACAGAAGAGTAGTTAGTGGCTTCCATTAGCTCAGTGAGTTGTTGCATGGTGCTTGGAGAAGACAGAAGGTAGTGGCTTCCATCAGCTCAGTGAGTTGCAGCATGGTGCTTGGAGAAGACAGAAGGGTAGTTAGTGGCTTCCATCAGCTCAGTGAGTTGTAGCATGGTGCTTGGAGAAGACAGAAGGTAGTGGCTTCAATCAGCTCAATGAGTTGTAGCATGGTGCTTGGAGAAGACAGAAGGTAGTGGCTTCAATCAGCTCAATGAATTGTAGCATGGTGCTTAGAGAAGACAGAAGGTAGTGGCTTCAATCAGCTCAATGAGTTGTAGCATGGTGCTTGGAGAAGACAGAAGAGTAGTTAGTGGCTTCCAGTAGCTCAGTGAGTTGTAGCATGGTGCTTGGAGAAGACAGAAGGTAGTGGCTTCCATCGGCTCAGTGAGTTGCAGCATGGTGCTTGGAGAAGACAGAAGGGTAGTTAGTGGCTTCCATCAGCTCAGTGAGTTGTAGCATGGTGCTTGGAGAAGACAGAAGGGTAGTTAGTGGCTTCCACCAGCTCAGTGAGTTGTAGCATGGTGCTTGGAGAAGACAGAAGGTAGTGGCTTCCATCAGCTCACTGAGTTGTAGCATGGTGCTTGGAGAAGACAGAAGAGTTGTTAGTGGCTTCCATTAGCTCACTGAGTTGTAGTATGGTGCTTGGAGAAGACAGAAGGTAGTGGCTTCCATTAGCTCAGTGAGTTGTAGCATGGTGCTTGGAGAAGTCACAACAGTGTTGTACTTACATCATAATACAGTACCACTCAAATGTAGCTTGTTTAGGTTAGGAGAGATAATAGTCTCAACAATGTTGGAACCATTGACTCTCTGCTCAAGGGACATTATTTACCCTATACCTCCTGTGCCATAAAGGTCCCGACCTCCTAGGACACCCCTTAGTAAACTTCCATAGAAGCAGGCTACAGTAGAGACAGACATAGATTTCTATCTACCCCTTCCCCTTTACAGACTCTTAAGTATAACTACTGCTCAACCCTTGAAGTGAATCTATCTCTCTCAGCCGTGTCAGTGGTCAGACCATAGCCTGACCAAGACGGTAGGTAATGAGTGTGTGTAAATCTGGGTAATCCGTCAGAAAGGACCATTGACGCCTGTCTTGTTCTATTGAGTTGAAGTCGATGTCGTTTAAGAGTGCTCTGTCGATCCACTTAAATGAGAGCAGATTTTTCTCAAACGACTCAAAGAAAGAGAAAAATGACATTTCTCTCTCTCTCTCCCTCTCTCTCTCTCTCCTGCTCATTCCTGCTCATTCCTCTGTTATGACTGAGACAGACTCACTAAGGGGATGATCTATGGTGGTGGATGTTAGCAGTTTGGAATAATGACAGTTAGCACTGTAGACCAACATCATATACAGTGACCTCTTACTGTATGTTAACCTGTTACTGTATGTTAACCTGTTACTGTATGTTAACCTGTTACTGTATGTTAACCTGTTACCGTATGTTAACCTGTTACTGTATGTTAACCTGTTACTGTATGTTTACTTTTGCCAAAACAAAGTCAGTCAGCAAACGTATGGCGATCTGTATGGAGAGTAGGCCAAAAGAGATGGAAGGAGAAGGAAAGAGTGAGAGAGGAGAAGTGTGGGAGGGGACAGAGGAGTAGATTAAAGGGGATCTGTGGTGAAAGGGTAGTCCTTGGTTGGTGCAAGTCCCATACCTGTGCTTGAGACCTGTTTTGGACTATTTCTTCACTTTACTTCTCCCTTTCACAATTGGCGATGACAGTTATCTGTAGCTAGACAGTGGATCATAGAAGAGTGAGGAACACAGCTGGAGAAGACCAATCAGTGGGGGCTGCTGAGGGGTGACGGCTCATTATAATGTCTGGAACGGAGCAAATGGAATGGGATCAAATCAGATGTATTTATATAGCCCTTCTTACATCAACTGATATCTGCTGTACAGAAACCCAGCCTAAAACCCCAAACAGCAAGTAATGCAGGTGTTGAAGCACGGTGGCTAGGAAAAACTCCCTAGAAGGGCCAGAACCTAGGAAGACACCTAGAGAGGAACCAGGCTATGTGGGGTGGCCAGTCTTCTGTTTGTACCCGGTGGAGATAATAACAGAACATGGCCAAGATGTTCAAATGTTCAAAAATGACCAGCAAGGTCAAATAATAATAATCACAGTGGTTGTCGAGGGTGCAGCAAGTCAGCAACTCAGGAGTAAATGTCAGTTGGCTTTTCATAGCTGATCATTGAGAGTATCTCTACCGCTCCTGCTGTCTCTAGAGAGTTGAAAACAGGGACAGGGACAGGTAGCACTTCCGGTGAACAGGTCAGGATTCCATAGCCGCAGGCAGAACAGTTGAAACTGGAGCAGCAGCACGGCCAGGTGGACTGGGGACAGCAAGGAGTCATCAGGCCAGGTAGTCCTGAGGCATGGTCCTAGGACTCAGGTCCTCCTATCAAACACACATGGAAACCATGATGTATTCGATACCATTTCACCAATTCCGTGCCTGCGTTTATGAACGTGTGAGTGTGTGTGCACATTAATGTGTGTGTGTGTGTGTGTGTGTGTGTGTGTGTGTGTGTGTGTGTGTGTGTGTGTGTGTGTGTGTGTGTGTGTGTGTGTGTGTGTGTGTGTGTGTGTGTGTGTGTGTGTGTGTGTGTGTGTGTGTGTGTGTGTGTGTGTGTGTGTGTGTGTGTGTGTGTGCGACATGTGTGTGTGTGTGTGTACATGTGACAGAGTGCTTCAGGTCCTCTCTCCCCTTTTTCCCCAAACGCGTCTACTCTCCTGTTTTGTCTGTTCCTCCCAGAAGAGGATTTCTGCTTTTCACACAGTAAATGTATTTCTTCCAATAGAAGGAGCCTGGTGCAGTCTACCATTCACCGCCTATAATGGCGGAGCTGTTAGATTCCTATGCCTGATAGTCAGCCTGCGTCCAGACGTCACTCCTAAGAAAAGCTGCTGTTCTGGTTATGGACAGCCTCTTAGTCAGCACATTGTATTCACACACTCACACATTCACAGCTCACCGCATGCCGTTAAGACAATCACACACACACACACACACACACACACACACACACACACACACACACACACACACACACACACACACACACACACACACACACACACACACACACACACACACACACACACACACACACACAGAGGCCTTTAGAGGCTATAATAGTCCTACAGGAGTGAGGCAGGACCTACACTCTTAGAAAAAAAAGTTCCAAGAGGGTTCTTCAGCTGTACCCATAGGAGAACCCTTTTTGGATCCATGTAGAACCCTCTGTGGAAAGGGTTCTACATGGAACAGAAATGGGTTCTTCAAAAGGGTTCTCCAATGGGGACAGCTGAAGAACCCTTTTAGGTTCTAGATAACACCTTTTTTTAAGAGTGTCGGTGAACGCCTGAGAATGAATTAGTAAGCAAGGGGCTGTTAGGTTGGTTACCTTGGGTACATTGGGGTACCAACGCTCCAGAGTGGGCTGTATTGAGGCAGCATTTCTAACAGTGTGTTTGCTGTTCAGAGAACCGCAGTCTAACCGTAGGGTAGATAAAGACACTTACTGACATGCCACACGACACAATGCTACATACCCAACTGGCTTCATCTAGAGCTGCGGAAGGGCTGCGATCACCAACATTACCCTCTTCTGTCTATGTGTGAGTGTTTTGTGTGTGTGAGTGTTTTGTGTGTGTGTGTGTTTGTGTATATATGTTTGTCCAGACAGAGTAAAACACCAGTTAGGAGTCCCCTCTTTCCGAAATGGAGTCCAGACCGCTCCTCTCTCTTCTCTCTCTCTCTCACTCTACTCTCTCTCATTCTCCACACGAATAAAACTAAATTACATATCTACCCTGTAAGTTATTCTCTCTCTTCCCGTCTGTTGTTTCCTATCTTCTGTTTTTCTCCCTCTACTTTTACTTTTCACTTGTAAGTAGGAGAGAGAGAGAAAAGGGATAGGAAGTATCTAGCAGGGTTAGTGGTGCGGAGGTAAGCCACAGGCATATGTAAGTGCAGTCCCAAATCGCTGTCTCACAGAGCAACACTTGAATGGGTTACTAATGGCCTGGCCCTGTGTCACATGGCTCTGATTCTAATGTGTAAATTGCGTTGCCATGCCTTTGCTGTGGATGAGAGGGTGGAATAATTATTACATGCTGAGAATACCTCACCCGCAGCCACCTCCCAGATAACACACACACACACACACACACACACACACACACACACACACACACACACACACACACACACACACACACACACACACGCACACACACGCACACACACACACACACACACACACACACACACACACACACACACACACACACACACACACACACACACACACACACACACACACACACTTGTGCACTGACCAGATGTGTGTGTGTGTGTGTGTGTGTGTGTGTGTGTGTGTGTGTGTGTGTGTGTGTGTGTGTGTGTGTGTGTGTGTGTGTGTGTGTGTGTGTGTGTGTGTGTGTGTGTGTGTGTGTGTGTGTGTGTGTGTGTGTGTGTGCATATGTGCATGTGTGTGTGTTGTCTGGGAGGTGGCTGCGGGTGAGGTATTCTCAGCATGTAATAATTATTCCACTAATGAACATACACTATTGAATATAGCACTAATGAACATACACTGCTGAATATAACACTAATGAACATACACTATTTAATATAGGACTAATGAACATACACTATTGAATATAGCACTAATGAACATACACTATTGAATATAACACTAATGAACATACACTATTTAATATAGCACTAATGAACATACACTATTTAATATAACACTATTGATATATTCTATTTAATATAACACTAATGAACATATACTATTGAATATAGCACTAATGAACAAACACTATTTAATATAACACTATTGATATATTCTATTTAATATAGCACTAATGAACATATACTATTTAATATAAGACTAATGAACATACACTATTTAATATAACACTAATGAACATACACTATTGAATATAGCACTAATGAACATACACTATTGAATATAGCACTAATGAACATACACTATTGAATATAGCACTAATGAACATACACTATTGAATATAACACTAATGAACATACACTATTGAATATAACACTAATGAACATACACTATTGAATATAACACTAATGAACATACACTATTTAATATAGCACTAATGAACATACACTATTTAATATAACACTATTGATATATTCTATTTAATATAACACTAATGAACATACACTATTTAATATAGGACTAATGAACATACACTATTGAATATAACACTAATGAAAATAAAATAAAATAAAATGTTATATTTGTCACATACACATGGTTAGCAGATGTTAATGCGAGTGTAGCGAAATGTTTGTGCTTCTAGTTCCGACAATGCAGTGATAACCAACAAGTAATCTAACTAACAATTCCAAAACTACTGTATTATACACAGTGTAAGGGGATAAAGAATATGTACATAAGGATATATGAATGAGTGATGGTACAGAGCAGCATACATTTACATTTACATTTAAGTCATTTAGCAGACGCTCTTATCCAGAGCGACTTACAAATTGGTGCATTCACCTTATGACATCCAGTGGGACAGTCACTTAACAATAGTGCATCTAAAACTTAGGGGGGGTGGGGTGAGAGGGATTACTTAACCTATCCTAGGTATCGAGTACAGTATATACATATGAGATGAGTATGTAGACAAAGTAAACAAAGTGGCATAGTTAAAGTGGCTAGTGATACATGTATTACATAAGGATGCAGTCGATGATATAGAGTACAGTATATACGTATGCATATGAGATGAATAATGTAGGGTAAGTAACATTATATAAGGTAGCATTGTTTAAAGTGGCTAGTGATATATTTACATCATTTCCCATCAATTTCCATTATTAAAGTGGCTGGAGTTGGGTCAGTGTCAATGACAGTGTGTTGGCAGCAGCCACTCAATGTTAGTGGTGGCTGTTTAAAAGTCTGATGGCCTTGAGATAGAAGCTGTTTTTCAGTCTCTCGGTCCCAGCTTTGATGCACCTGTACTGACCTCGCCTTTGGATGATAGCGGGGTGAACAGGCAGTGGCTCGGGTGGTTGATGTCCTTGATGATCTTTATGGCCTTCCTGTAACATCGGGTGGTGTAGGTGTCCTGGAGGGCAGGTAGTTTGCCCCCGGTGATGAGTTGTGCAGACCTCACTACCCTCTGGAGAGCCTTACGGTTGAGGGCGGAGCAGTTGCCGTACCAGGCGGTGATATAGCCCACCAGGATGCTCTCGATTGTGCATCTGTAGAAGTTTGTGAGTGCTTTTGGTGACAAGCCGAATTTCTTCAGCCTCCTGAGGTTGAAGAGGCGCTGCTGCGCCTTCTTCACGATGCTGTCAGTGTGAGTGGACCAATTCAGTTTGTCTGTGATGTGTATGCCGAGGAACTTAAAACTTGCTACCCTCTCCACTACTGTTCCATCGATGTGGATAGGGGGGTGTTCCCTCTGCTGTTTCCTGAAGTCCACAATCATCTCCTTAGTTTTGTTGACGTTGAGTGTGAGGTTATTTTCCTGACACCACACTCCGAGGGCCCTCACCTCCTCCCTGTAGGCCATCTCGTCGTTGTTGGTAATCAAGCCTACCACTGTTGTGTCGTCCGCAAACTTGATGATTGAGTTGGAGGCGTGCGTGGCCACGCAGTCATGGGTGAACAGGGAGTACAGGAGAGGGCTCAGAACGCACCCTTGTGGGGCCCCCGTGTTGAGGATCAGTGGGGAGGAGATGTTGTTGCCTACCCTCACTACCTGGGGGCGGCCCGTCAGGAAGTCCAGTACCCAGTTGCACAGGGCGGGGTCGAGACCCAGGGTCTCGAGCTTGATGACGAGCTTGGAGGGTACTATGGTGTTGAATGCCGAGCTGTAGTCGATGAACAGCATTCTCACATAGGTATTCCTCTAGTCCAGGTGGGTTAGGGCAGTGTGCAGTGTGGTTGAGATTGCATCGTCTGTGGACCTATTTGGGCGGTAAGCAAATTGGAGTGGGTCTAGGGTGTCAGGTAGGGTGGAGGTAATATGGTCCTTGACTAGTCTCTCGAGGCACTTCATGATGACGGAAGTGAGTGCTACGGGGCGGTAGTCGTTTAGCTCAGTTACCTTAGCTTTCTTGGGAACAGGAACAATGGTGGCCCTCTTGAAGCATGTGGGAACAGCAGACTGGTATAGGGATTGATTGAATATGTCCGTAAACACACCGGCCAGCTGGTCTGCGCATGCTCTGAGGGCGTGGCTGGGGATGCCGTCTGGGCCTGAACATACACTATTTAATATAACATACTATTTAATAGTATACACACCTTGACTTCTCCCACATTTTGTTGTGTTACAGCCTGAATTTAAATGGATTATATTGATATGTTGGGTCACTGGCCTACACACAATATCCCATAATGTAAAGTGAAATTGTGTTTTTAGAATTTTATGCAAAATAATAAATAAATGAAAAGCTGAAATGTCTTGAGTCAATAAGAATTCAACCCCTTTATTATGGCAAGACTAAATATGTTCAGTGGTAAAGTCATATGACTTGCATGCAATTATAGTGTTTAACATGATTTTTGAATGATTATCTCATCTCTCTGCCCCACATATACAATTATCTGTAAGGTCCCTCAGTCGAGCAGTACATGTCAAACAAAGATTCACCCACAAAGATCAAGGAGGTTTTTCCAATACCTCGCAAAGAAGTGTGCCTATTGGTAGATGGGTAAAAAAAGGACATTGAATATCCCTTTGAGCATGATGAAGTTATTAATTACACTTTAGATGGTTTATAAATACACCCAGTCATTAGAAAGACACAGGTGTCCTTCCTAACTCAGTTGCCAGAGTGGAAGGAAACAACTCAGGGATTTTACCATGAGGCCAATGGTGACTTTAAAACAGTTAGAGTTTAATGGCTGTGATAAGAGAAAACTGAGGATGGATCAACAGCATTGTAATTACTCCACAATACTAACCTAAGTTAGAGTGAAAAGAAGGAAGCCTGCACAGGATAAAAACTATTCCAAAACATGCCTCCTGTTGGCAATAAGACACTAAAGTAAAAATGCAAAGAAGGTGTCAAACAAATTAACCCAAATGTCCCAAATACAAAGCCTTTATGTTTGGGGCAAATCCAACACAACACTTCACTGAGTACCACTCTTCATATTTTCAAGAATGTTGGTGGCTGCATCATGTTATGGGATTTATTGTCATTGGCAAGGACTAGGGAGTTTTTTTAGGATGAAAAGAAAGGGAATAGAGTTAAGCACAGGCAAAATCCTAGTGGAAATCTGGTTCAGTCTGCATTCCAACAGACACTGGGAGATGAATTCACCTTTCAGCAGGACAAAAACCTAAAACACAAGGCCAGGACAATAACCTAAAACACAAGGCCAGGACAATAACCTAAAACACAAGGCCAGGACAATAACCTAAAACACAAGGCCAGGACAAAAACCTAAAACACAAGGCCAGGACAATAACCTAAAACACAAGGCCAGGACAATAACCTAAAACACAAGGCCAGGACAATAACCTAAAACACAAGGCCAGGACAATAACCTAAAACACAAGGCCAGGACAAAAACCTAAAACACAAGGCCAGGACAAAAACCTAAAACACAAGGCCAGGACAATAACTTAAAACAAGGGCAAATATACACTGGAGCTGCGTTGAATGTTCCTGAATGTACTAGTTACAGTTTTTACTTCAATTGGATTGAAAATGGCTGTCTAGCAATTATTAATAACAAATTGACAGAGCTTAAAGAATTGAAAAAATAATAATATGCAAATATTGTAAAATCCAAATGTGAAAAGCTCTTAGAGACTTACACAGAAAAACTCACAGCTGTAATCCAAATGTGATTCTAATTGACAGAATGGCAGAGGCAATCGAGAATAGCGGTCATTTTACGGGCTCCTGACCAATTATTTTATTTTCTGTATTTTGTTTTTGAGCTGATCTTAACATGTTTGCCGAATCTGACAATAACTATATACTTCTGATTCCTGCTTAGAAGTTCAATACTGAAGTGGTCCGTCGAAGCAGATGCTAAACTACAGGACTGTTTCGCTAGCACAGACTTAAATAGGTTCCATGATTCATCCGATGGCATTGAGGAGTTTTCCACGTCAGCCTCCGGCTTCATTAATTAGTGCATCGACGACGTCGTCCCCACAGTAACCGTATGTACATATCCCTCCCTACCAGAAGCCGTGGATTACAGGCAACATCCACACTGAGCTAAAGGCTAGAGCTGCCTCTTTCAAGGAGCGGGACACCGATCTGGATGCTTACTGTATAAGAAATCCCGCTACAGCTCTCAGATGAAAAATCAAACAGGCAAAACTTCAACACAGGACCAATATCTAATCCTACTACACTGGCTTTGGCGCCCGTCAAATAGAGGCAGGGCTTGCAAACTCTCTAGATTACAAAGGGAAACCCAGCCATGAGCTGTCCAATGACGCGAGCCTATCATATGAGCTAAATTAATACCTTCTATGCTCGCTTCGAGGCTAGCAATACTGAACCATGCATGAGATCACCAGCTGTTCTGGAGGACTGTGTGATCACGCTCTCCGTAGCCAATGTGAGTAAGACCTTTAAACAGGTTAAAATTCACAAGGCTGCAGGGCCAGACGGATTACCAGGAGGCATACTCAGAGCATGCACTGACCAGCTGGCAAGTGTCCTCACTGACATTTTCAACCTCTCCCTGTTTCAAGCAGACCATCATAGTCGCTGTGCTCAAGAACACCAACGTAACCTGTCTAAATGGCTATGGCCCTATAGGACACGTCTGTAGCCATGAAATGCTTTGAAAGGCTGGTCATGGCTCACATCAACACCATCATCCCAAATACACTGGACCCTCTCCGACTCGCAAACCGCCCCAACAGATCCACAGATGACGCAATCTCTTTTGAACTTCAAACTTCCCTTTCCCATCTGGACAAAATGAACACCTAAGTGAGAATTTTGTTCATTGACTATAGCTCAGCGTTCAACAGCATAATGCTCTCCAAACTCATCACTAAGCCAAGAACCCTGGGGTTAAACACCTCCCTCTGCAACTGGATCCTGGACTTCTTGATGAGCTGCTCCCAGGTGGGTAGGGTAGGCAACAACACATCCGCCATGCTGACCCTCAACACGGGGGGCCCCTCAGGGGTGAGTGTTAAGTCCACTCCTGTACTCCCTGTTCACAAACGGCTGCGTGGCCATGCAGAACTCCAACACAATCATTACATTTGACAATGACATCGTCAGCAAGACAAGGAGCTGATCATAGACTACAGGAAATAGTAGTCTATGGAGGGCTGAGGAGGGCTGAGCACGTACCCACCCACATTGACAGGGCTGTAGTGGAGCATATCTACAGCTTCAAGTTCCTCGGTGTCCACATCGTTAAGGAATTATCATGGTCCACACATACCAACACAGTCTTGAAGAGGGAACGACATTATCACTCAGAATTGTCATACTCCAGCCACCCAAATCACAGACTGTTCCGCAAGGAAAGCGGTACCGGAGCGCCAAGTCTAGGTCCAAAAGACTCCTTAAACTTGCTCCTACCTGGCACGCAGGCGTCCCATCTAGAGCTCTGGAAATGCAAATGCGCTACGCTAAATGCTAATAGTATTAGCTAAAACTCAAACGTTCATTAAAATACACATGCAGGGTATTGAATTAAAGCTACACTCGTTGTGAATCCAGGCAACAAGTCAGATTTTTCAAATGCTTTTCTGCGAAAGCATGAGAAGCTATTATCTGATAGCATGTAACACCACAAAAGACCCGCAGGGGACGTAAACAAAATAATTAGCATATTCGGCGCTACACAAACCGCACAATAAAATATAAAACATTCATTACCTTTGACCATCTTCTTTGTTGGCACTCCTAGATGTCCCATAATCACTATTGGGTCTTTTTTTCCGATTAAATCGGTATATATATAGCCTAGATATCGTTCTATGTAGACTGTGTGATAAACGAAAAAATTTGCGTTTCATAACGTAACGTAATTTTTTAAAATTCAAAAAGTCGACGATAAACTTTCACAAAACACTTCGAAATACTTTTGTAATGCAACCTTAGGTATTATTACATGTTAATAAGCGATACAATTCATCAGGAGGCGATGTAACTTCTATAGGTGTCGTCTGGAAAAAAACATGGCCGGAGAGAGCTCGACCAAAACATCCGGTCGGAGACCGGAGGGAATCGATTCCCTTGAACCGGTTAGACCAAGAATCAAAGCTGAATCAAATGACAAGACTCTAGACAATGTGTGGTAGCTGTAGGCGCTGAAACCTCGGTCTCATGTAATTCGGTTCACTTTGAACAATTTCCTGGAAGTAAGCGCAAGGATATTTATTTCCATTTTCAGTGATCAGGTTTTCCTGCGCTATTCGATGAAACTCACGCTCTGTTAAAGTCACAGCCGTGATTTAACCAGTTTTATAAACGTCAGAGTGTTTTCTATCCACACATACTAATAATATGCATATACTATATTCCTGGCATGAGTAGCAGGGCGCTGAAATGTTGAGCGATTTTTAACAGAATGTTCGAAAAAGTAGAGGGTAGACTGAAGAGGTTAAGAGCTTCTATCCCCAAGCCATAAGACTGCTGGACAATTAATCAAATGGCCAGCCGGACTATTTACATTGACATCCCCCCCACTCTCCTTTGTTTTTACACTGCTGCTACTTGCTCTTTATTATCTATGCATAGTCATTTTACCCCTACCTACAGTAAAAATGACCTCGACTAACCTGTACTCCCACACATTGCCTCAGTACCGGTACCCCCCTGCACACACACAAACATCCCAGTGTGAATGTAAACAAATGGATACAGTGAGAGGAAACACCTAATAAAGACTTCCCGTTTTATTGATGCGCTTTTACAGGGACCTCTGATTCTCAGGATCTGTGTGTGTGTTTGTGTGTGTGTGCGTGTGTTTGTATGTTTGAGAATGCATGCTTTGGGCCTTTGAGATGAGCTGAGATGAGCCATGCCAGGCATACAGTACGGGAATGTGTCTTTTACTCAACACAAACACTAATTTATTCTCTATGCTCTCATGGGAGAGGCAGCAGATTTCTCTGAGCAGAGGAAGCTTCAGGTTACCTCCTCTAAATAATATATGTTCCTCACTGCTCAGAGTAGGACCAAATCACACACACACACACGCACAAGCACACACAAGCACACACACACACACACAGGTGGTGCGCAACCTCTCTCACACACACACGCATACACACAAACAGACACACAAAGAGACGCACACACACACATGCACTGTTCAGGGAGCAGACTTGGCCCAAATCTCAAAATATTCACTGGCTTGAGTAAATATGAAAATTCTTCGGGATTAGAAGTGAACACAGAGAGAGAGATTCTTTAGGGTTAGAAGTGAACACAAAGAGATTCTTCAGGGTTAGAAGTGAACACAGAGAGATTCTTCAGGGTTAGAAGTGAACACAGAGAGATTCTTCAGGGTTAGAAGTGAACACAGAGAGAGAGATTCTTCAGGGTTAGAAGTGAACACAGAGAGATTCTTCAGGGTTAGAAGTGAACACAAAGAGATTCTTCAGGGTTAGAAGTGAACACAGAGAGATTCTTCAGGGTTAGAAGTGAACACAGAGAGAGAGATTCTTCAGGGTTAGAAGTGAACACAGAGAGATTCTTCGGGTCAGAAGTGAACACAGAGAGATTCTTCAGGGTTAGAAGTGAACACAGAGAGATAGATTCTTCAGGGTTAGAAGTGAACACAGAGAAATAGATTATTGAGGGTTAGAAGTGAACACAGAGAGATAGATTATTGAGGGTTAGAAGTGAACACAGAGAGATAGATTCTTCAGGGTTAGAAGTGAACACAGAGAGATAGATTATTGAGGGTTAGAAGTGAACACAGAGAGATAGATTCTTCAGGGATTAAAAGAGAGATGTTTTTCTGTCTGTACAGTGGAGGTTATTTTCTCTGCCACATTAGATACTCACCTTTCTTACAAGGGGTTAAGTGCTCTCTCTCTCTCTCTCTCTCCATCCATCCATCCCTCTCTCACAAACACACTTTTTGATGTGGCTTCTGCCTTAATGTTTCTGACAGGGAATCTGAACCTCACACCACTAAAAGTAGCAGTGTGTGGTCAGGTTACTATGGTGAATAGATGTGGTGTGGAGACCTCAGAAACTCTAATCGAATGATGAGATGGACAGCAGAGAGAGGATGAGATGAAAGCGAAGATGGGGAAAGGGAGGAGTGAATGAAGTGACCGGGCATGAAGGGATGGGGGACGAGAGGGATAATGAGAGGAGAGTGAGAGGAGAGATTGAGACATTTAGAGAGTCCTGTCAACCTGCATTTCTCAGGGTCTCAGCCCTCTGACCCTAGCTTCCAATTAGTGCCACCCCCCCCAACCCCCCCCCAGCACACACACACAACCATCTCTCTCTCTTTCAAGCCAACCCCATACATCGCTCTCCAGTTCTCCCACCTCCTTTACATCAAATTCCTCCCACACACACCTCTCTCTAACTCCCTACCACACCAACTCTAGTCATGTCCCTTGTCACGGTGCTGAAGGGTAGACAGGTCTCTCTCTCTCTCTCTCTATCTCTCTGCCTCAGTCAGGTCCCAGGTTGCTGGAGTAGCAACACTGCTGGATGCTGACACACTAATACCACTCTGAGAGACACTCAGAAACACTCTGGTACCATCCTCACTCTGAGAGACACTCAGAAACACTCTGATATCATCCTCACTCTGAGAGAAACTCAGAAACACTCTGATATCATCCTCACTCTGAGAGACACTCAGAAACACTCTGGTACCATCCTCACTCTGAGAGACACTCAGAAACACTCTGATATCATCCTCACTCTGAGAGACACTCAGAAACACTATGGTACCATCCTCACTCTGAGAGACACTCAGAAACACTCTGATATCATCCTCACTCTGAGAGACACTCAGAAACACTCTGGTACCATCCTCATTCTGAGAGACACTCAGAAACACTCTGGTACCATCCTCACTCTGAGAGACACTCAGAAACACTCTGGTACCATCCTCACTCTGAGAGACACTCAGAAACACTCTGGTACCATCCTCACTCTGAGAGACACTCAGAAACACTCTGGTACCATCCTCACTCTGAGAGACACTCAGAAACACTCTGATATCATCCTCACTCTGAGAGACACTCAGAAACACTCTGGTACCATCCTCACTCTGAGAGACACTCAGAAACACTCTGGTACCATCCTCACTCTGAGAGACACTCAGAAACACTCTGGTACCATCCTCACTCTGAGAGACACTCAGAAACACTCTGATCCTCACTCTGAGAGACACTCAGAAACACTCTGATATCATCCTCACTCTGAGAGACACTCAGAAACACTCTGGTGCCATCCTCACTCTGAGAGACACTCAGAAACACTCTGATATCATCCTCACTCTGAGAGACACTCGGAAACACTCTGATATCATCCTCACTCTGAGAGACACTCAGAAACACTCTGATATCATCCTCACTCTGAGAGACACTCAGAAACACTCTGATATCATCCTCACTCTGAGAGACACTCAGAAACACTCTGATATCATCCTCACTCTGAGAGACACTCAGAAACACTCTGATATCATCCTCACTCTGAGACATACATCAGCAACATGCACTGACGCATCAGATAGCAGCTTTTTACTTTCTAAATGTACAGTATTCCTGATCTGGAAATGTTCACCTGATTCTTACCTATCCATTTTTCACATAGTTGACACATGCATGGGTTTCTATTCATTGAAATGGATGTATTGAAACAAATTGTTACTAGTCGTTTATTTAAAGGGACCATGTGCAATTAAAAACATACATTTCGGATAGTGAAATAGGATGTTTGCACCAGAGTTAGCTCAACACAGATCATTTTTATTTGAAGTCCTAGCTAAATATAGCTAAATACATAAACATAGTTAAATACACATCCCTCCTACAGTAGTATAGTAGGATATAACAGATGATTAGAACAAATACAGGAAACAACAAATAAATAGATTAAATACAGGACACATCATAAAACACATTGAGAGTTGAGTACATTCAGAATCAGTCAATGTGTGCAGGATTGATGCGCCTTGATCCATATTTTGACCTCCATGTAGAAGGATTTAAAGTCGCTAGTGCTTCTTAAGGTGGAAGGGAGGGAATTCCATTTCCTGTTGCCTGAGGTGGAGAATAACCAGCTAGCACATTTGGTCCCTAGGAAGATGTGGGAACATGTGCTTTTGGTTTCCCATTTGGTTCTGGGATCTAAGCCATCCATTTCCTGGCTAGTAAAACTGAACGTTTTTTATGTTCCGAGAATGGAAGTGTAAATTCTGCCTGTTCTGGGAACATTTATTTTTAGGTTGCAGGGAGGTGCTGAGAACATTTTACTCTGGTTCCTTGAAAGTCCCCATGGAGGTTTATTAAAACCTACACAGAAAATTTCACTGCTAGCTTATTTTGGGTAAACTTTTTTTTAAACTCCAACGACAGATAGGATGGAGCTAGCATGCCATGTTTTTTATATATACAAAGCTGTTAATTTCAATCTATTCAAACAGACCCCATTTCAAAGGAACTAAGCACTCATTAAGATCAGGTGTGGCCAATTAGTGAGGCCAACACACATGAACACACTTAACAAGATAGAGCATAGAGAGAGTTTTGTTGATGCTGAGAACGGAATGTATATGTTTTTAAATAACATTCTTAGGACGTTCTTTGAACATTCCTAAAGTTTTCTTGCGGTTTTTATGGAAAGTTTTCTTAACGTTCTTGGAGCAATTTCAGAACATGACTTTAGGAAACCTATAGAAAACGTTACGCTGAAATACTGAAATTCACACAGTAGAACGTTGTTTCTTGACGTTCTCTGAACTATTTGAGAATTAAATGGAACCATGTTTGACCTTGAAAAAACCCTTGAAACTATTTTTGGAAAAAATAAAGTAAACCGCCTATTTCTCAGGACCAGATGCTAAAATATGCATATAATTGACAGCTTAGGATAGAAAACACTCTTAAGTTTCCAAAACTGTAAAAATATTGTCTGAGAGTATAACAGAACTGATATTGCAGGTGAAATCCTGAGAAAAATCCAATCAGGAAGTGACTCTTATTTTGAAACCCCTGTCTTTCTATGCATCCCTATTGCCCATTGAAAGGGATATCAACCAGATTCCTTTTTCTGTGGCTTCCCTAAGGTGTCTACAGCCTTTAGACGTAGTTTCAGGCCTTTATTTTGAAGAATGAGCGTAAACGACTACATTGCGTCAGTGGCCAGCTGAGGGCTCTGAGAGTGATAGCGTGAAACACAGAGGTCTAAACATAAAGGCCAATGTCTGGGCTACTAGTCTCCCCCCTCCCTCCTCCCTCCCCCTTCCTTCTCTTCCTCTCTCCCTCCTCCCTCCCTCCCCTTCCTTCTCTTCATCTCTCCCTCTTCCGTCCCCTTCCTTCTCTCCCTCCTCCCTCCCTCCCTCCCTCCCCTTCCTTCTCCTCCTCTCTCCCTCCTCCCTCCCTCCCCTTCCTTCTCTTCCTCCCTCCCTCCCCTTCCTTCTTTTCCTCTCTCCCTCCTCCTCCCTCCCTCCCCTTCCTTCTCTTCCTCTCTCCCTCCCTCCCTCCCTCCCCTTCCTTCTCTTCCTCTCTCCCTCCTCCCTCCCTCCCCTTCCTTCTCCTCCTCTCTCCCTCCTTCCTCCCTCCCCTTCCTTCTCCTCCTCTCTCCCTCCGTCCCTCCCCTTCCTTCTCCTCCTCTCTCCCTCCTCCCTCCCTCCCCTTCCTTCTCCTCCTCTCTCCCTCCTCCCTCCCTCCCCTTCCTTCTCTTCCTCTCTCCCTCCCTCCCCTTCCTTCTCCTCCTCTCTCCCCTCCTCCCTCCCTCCCTTTCCTTCTCTTCCTCTCTTCCTCCCTCCCTCCCCTTCCTTCTCTTCCTCTCTCCCTCCTACCTCCCTCCCCTTCCTTCTCTTCCTCTCTCCCTCCCTCCTCCCTCCCCTTCCTTCTCTTCCTCTCTCCCTCCCTCCTCCGTCCCTCCCCTTCCTTCTTTTCCTCTCTCCCTCCCTCCTCCATCCCTCCCCTTCCTTCTTTTCCTCTCCCTCCTCCCTCCCTCCCCTTCCTTCTCCTCCTCTCTCCCTCCTCCCTCCCCTTCCTTCTTTTCCTCTCTCCCTCCTCCCTCCCTCCTCCCTCCCTCCCCTTCCTTCTTTTCCTCTCTCCCTCCTCCCTCCCTCCCCTTCCGTCTCCCTCCTCTCTCCCTCCTCCCTCCCTCCCCTTCCTTCTCCTCCTCTCTCCCTCCGTCCCTCCCCTTCCTTCTCCTCCTCTCTCCCTCCTCCCTCCCTCCCTCCCTCCCTCCCTCCCCTTCCTTCTCCTCCTCTCTCCCTCCTCCCTCCCTCCCCTTCCTTCTCTTCCTCTCTCCCTCCTCCCTCCCTCCCCTTCCTTCTCCTCCTCTCTCCCTCCTCCCTCCCTCCCCTTCCTTCTCCTCCTCTCTCCCTCCGTCCCTCCCCTTCCTTATCCTCCTCTCTCCCTCCTCCCTCCCTCCCCTTCCTTCTCCTCCTCTCTCCCTCCTCCCTCCCTCCCCTTCCTTCTCTTCCTCTCTCCCTCCCTCCCCTTCCTTCTCCTCCTCTCTCCCTCCTCCCTCCCTCCCTTTCCTTCTCTTCCTCTCTTCCTCTCTTCCTCCCTCCCCTTCCTTCTCTTCCTCTCTCCCTCCTACCTCCCTCCCCTTCCTTCTCTTCCTCTCTCCCTCCCTCCTCCCTCCCTCCTCTTCCTTCTCTTCCTCTCTCCCTCCCTCCTCCGTCCCTCCCCTTCCTTCTTTTCCTCTCTCCCTCCCTCCTCCATCCCTCCCCTTCCTTCTTTTCCTCTCTCCCTCCTCCCTCCCTCCCTCCCTCCCCTTCCTTCTCCTCCTCTCTCCCTCCCTCCCTCCCCTTCCTTCTCTTCCTCTCTCCCTCCTCCCTCCCTCCTCCCCTCCCTCCCTCCCCTTCCTTCTCTTCCTCTCTCCCTCCTCCCTCCCTCCCCTTCCTTCTCTTCCTCTCTCCCTCCTCCCTCCCCTTCCTTCTCTTCCTCTCTCCCTCTCTCCCTCCTCTCTCCCCCTCCCTCCCCTTCCTCCTCTTCCTCTCTCCCTCTCTCCAGTGTACTCACTTTGCATTCCCCACCCTCCTCACCCCCTTTTTCTCTTTTGCCTTCTCTCTCCAGGTCCCTCACTCTCTACTCCCCTCTCTCACACTTTGTTTTTTGAATGCTTTTTCCTCTCTCTACCCTCCCCTCTTTCTGTCCCTAACTCCCCGGTCTCCCTCTCTGTTTGAGACGTGTGCATGTGTGCTTTTCTTTTTGTGTGCATATTGCGTGCGTGCCTGTTTGTTTGGATGTGTGTGTGTGTGTGTGTGTGTGTGTGTGTGTGTGTGTGTGTGTGTGTGTGTGTGTGTGTGTGTGTGTGTGTGTGTGTGTGTGTGTGTGTGTGTGTGTGTGTGTGTGTGTGTGTGTGTGTGTGTGTGTGTGTGTGTGTGTGTGTGTGCGCGTGCGTGCGTGTGTGCGTGCGTGTGTGGGTGTGGGTGTGTGCGTGTGTGTGTTTGGTTTGTGGGTGTGTGTGCGTGTGTGTGTTTGGTTTGTGGGTGTGTGCGTGCGTGTGTTTGGTTTGTGTGCGCGTGTTGCTCCTCACATCGTTCAGTGCTTTGGGACCAACAGAGTGTCTGTTTTGAGGACAACAGCAGGGGTCTAATGGAAAGCCTTTGTTGACTTTAACGAATTACCAGCCGCCGCCAAAATAAATATAATCTGCTTTGTGGATTAGCAGCTACAGACCAGTCTACCTACAGACGGTATAGAACGCCAGCCAGCCAGCCAGTCAGCCAGTCAGCCAGCCAGCCATTCAGACACACTACGCCAGCCTCTCTCTCTCCAGTGACCCTCCTCTATAAAACACCCGGTGAAGATGTAAATTAAGACCTAGAGTATTAGTTATCAGTGATACGCAGTGACACCCTGTATAATGTTGGGTCGGACTTCAAAGCCGGTGGTTTTGTGTTGCGTCCTATAGGCCTAACCCTGTTAGAGACATGGCAGGCTGCTAACGGGCACACGTCCCGTCTCAGCTCAAATAGAGCGAGAGAGATGAAGGGAAGGAGGGCCAAGGGAGTTGAGTTTTTAGTTTTTAGAATACTTTATTTCTCTGCTGCTGTTTATTCAAGTAAAAATGGAAGATGTGGTGTTTCCTAGTGCTTCAGTACATCCATCCCAACACATGAAAGACATTAGGCTAGCTGTGGGAAATAGATATGGATGTCTGTGTAGACCATGTTAGCCTGTGTTTGGGGTAGCCCTGGATCAACCTGCCATGTACTTCAGATAGACACCTGGGAACAATAATGTGCTGGACCAGACTACACATTTAGAAATACTCAGTGCAAGGACTTCTAGCATTTCTCAACACTTCTAGATTGATATTTACAGTATTAGAATGTTTGTCTTTCTTCACATTGTAATTGTAGATGTGTAGTCCTGATCCATTCTCCTCTCAACTCCATTAAAACACCTCTTACTTAAAAAGAAACATGAATTTACATGTGGAAAATCACATGCACATGAAATTTAATACGATCACGTTTTCACATGTAGTTTCATGAAAACACATGTTACTTTACATTTTGTCACGTTATTACGTTAACTTCATATTAGATCATGTGATCATATGAAAACATGTATTTGGAATGCTTCACATGTCATGTGAAATTAATGTAGTATTTCCATAAGGTTTAACTCTTGATAAGTGCAAACTCACTGTTTATTTGCAGTACAGTTCACATTCTCAGTTATCTCCATGCTCTGCTTAAGTACATTCATTCACAACAGTCCCAAGCCAATACAAGTACTGCAATAGATGAGGAGTGAAGTGTATTAGCTGATGGCATCATTCCAAACTCCCTGACCTCCCATGATATCAAAGGGGTTTACCCTATCCCCTGTCCCAGGAAGGTTGCTACTACTGTCTGTCTGTATGTCTGTCTGTCTGGCTGGCAGGGTTTTTAAACCCTATCCCCTGTCCCAGGAAGGCTGCTACTACTGTCTGTCTGTATGTCTGTCTGTCTGGCTGGCAGGGTTTTTAAACCCTATCCCCTGTCCCAGGAAGGCTGCTACTACTGTCTGTCTGTATGTCTGTCTTTCTGGCTGGCAGGGTTTTTAAACCCTATCCCCTGTCCCAGGAAGGCTGCTACTACTGTCTGTCTGTATGTCTGTCTGGCTGGCTGGCGGGGTTTTTAAACCCTATCCCCTGTCCCAGGAAGGCTGCTACTACTGTCTGTCTGTATGTCTGTCTGTCTGGCTGGCTGGCTGGCTGGCAGGGTTTTTAAACCCTATCCCCTGTCCCAGGAAAGCTGCTGCTACTGTCTGTCTGTCTGTCTGTCTGTCTGTCTGTCTGTCTGTCTGTCTGTCTGTCTGTCTGTCTGTCTGTCTGTCTGTCTGTCTGTCTGTCTGTCTGTCTGTCTGTCTGTCTGTCTGTCTGTCTGTCTGTCTGTCTGTCCCAGATCACAGTCCACAGCAGATACCTGACTCCCAACAAGGCCTTATTACGTCAGCAGATAAACTAATGGGTCAGAGGGACAGGTCAGACCATGGGCCAGGTCAGACCATGGGCCAGGTCAGACCATGGGCCAGGTCGGAGGGACAGGTCAGACCATGGGCCAGATCAGAGGGCCAGGTCAGACCCTGGGCCAGGTCAGAGGGACAGGTCAGACCATGGGACAGGTCAGAGGGACAGGTCAGACCATGGGCCAGGTCAGACCATGGGCCAGGTCAGAGGGACAGGTCAGACCATGGGCCAGATCAGAGGGCCAGGTCAGACCCTGGGCCAGGTCAGAGGGACAGGTCAGACCATGGGCCAGGTCAGAGGGACAGGTCAGACCATGGGCCAGGTCAGAGGGACAGGTCAGACCATGGGCCAGGTCAGAGGGACAGGTCAGACCATAGGCCAGGCTGGCTTCACTACATTGCGTGTGTTCTGATCCTAATCTGCTCTAAGTGATCCTGTCTGTTTCTAGCCTCACCTGGAACCACCATTGTTCTCTTAGCATCAACTAAAATATCCTATATCCTACACTGGGTACACTCACGCCAGGCCTTACCATAAATCTACACACACACACACACACACACACACACACACACACACACACACACACACACACACACACACACACACACACACACACACACACACACACACACACACACACACACACACACACACACACATGGGCTCCCGAGTGGCGCAGCAGTCTAAGGCACTGCATCTCAGTGCTAGAGGCGTCACTACAGACCCTGGTTTGATTCCAGGCTGTATCACATCCAGCTGTGATTGGGAGTCACATAGGGTGGCGCACAATTGGCCCAGCATTGTCCGGGTTAGGGTTTGGCCGGGGTAGACCGTCATTGTAAATAAGAATTTGTGATTTGCCTAGTTAAATAAAGGTTACATTAGAAATTCATTTAAAAAACAACCAACTGAACCTAGTTCTAAACACACGCAGGTGCATGCACACACACACACACACAAGCACACACACACACACACACACACATGGGGCATAAATTCATACACAGACACACCCCGTTAACCCCATTCTCACGGCAGCTCCGTTAGGTACATTTGCTAAGACTGCATGCATGCTGAACTCTTTAGGAAGTATACTAGTCACACAGACACACGCCTCTGCTCAGACTGCTATCAGATGTTTCCTCCTGCTAATTAACCCTGACGTGCGTTAGTCTGGATAAACCCTGTCTATGGACACGAGGACAGCTTTGTCATGAAGGCTTTTTGGCTTTTCAGACTGTTTGCTTTCATTTTTGCTCAGTTGAATCTTGTTCTTATGTTTCAATTGTTCATTATTTTATACCATTCATCTAGTTTACTTGATTTGATTTGATTTGTGTGATTTTAGAAAAAATAGTTACATTACATTATTGGTTAGGATTGTAAAAGCTCTTACCGTTTTCTTAAACCACATGCATTTTAATTGATGGCTAGCCAACCTATAGTGTCTGCTGTTGCTAAAGCATTGTTTCTTTTTAACCCACCGACTTAAATAGCTTTGACAGGGGAACCTACTCATGTTTAACAGCCACACCACACACACACACACACACACACTCAGAGGCATGGCAACCGCGGCAAAACGATCCATCAAAGTTAGGTGGAAGAGTGGGAAAAGTCAGGAGTGTTGCGAGAGAACTGAGATCTGAAAGTCAGAGAACAATGAGTCTCCCCTGACAAACTGTTAAAAAAGCCTTAAGACTACAGTTTAGATGTGTAATATCAGCCTGAATACAAATGAAGGCCCTGTCACTCCCCATTCGGCTGAGATGCTTTTGATGTTTTCTTCAGAGAGAGAGAGAGAGAGAGAGAGAGAGAGATGGAAAAAGAAAGAGATGGAGACAGAGAGAAAGAAAGAGAGAGAGAGAAAGAAAGAGAGAGAGAGAGAAAGAAAGAGAGAGAGAGAAGAGAGAGAGAGAGAGAGAGAGAGAGAGAGAGAGAGAGAGAGAGAGAGAGAGAGAGAGAGAGAGAGAGAGAGAGAGAGATTGAGAAAGAAAGAGATGGAGAGAGATGGAGAGAGAGAGAGAGAGAGAGAGAGGAAAAGGGGGAGAGAGAGAAACAGGTAGTGCCACGTACAACGTTCAGCCACTTCCCTCTCTCTCTCTCTCTCTCTCTCTCTTTCTTTCTTTCTCTCTCTCTCTCTCCCTCTCTCTCTCTCTCTCTCTCTCTCTCTCTCTCTCTCTCTCTCTCTCTCTCTCTCTCTCTCTCTCTCTCTTTCTCAGCTCTCCAGATCACAACACCAAGATAAATAATGGTGGAATAAGGAGGAGGGAAAGGAAGAGGAATACATTCACTTTTAAAAACAGGAACTGAGGATGAGAGTGTTGTATTCACTTTTTTAGCACTTTTCCAGACCAGTTGTATAAACTAGGACAGGTTTGTTCCAGAACAGTTGTATAAACTAGGACAGGTTTGTTCCAGAACAGTTGTATAAACTAGGACAGGTTTGAATCAGGTGATATTGTAATGTTATGTGATGTCGACCTAACCAGCAGTGTTTATAAAGATGACAGATTAATTAACTAGATTCTCTCGGAGCATGAGGTTCTGATACCAACAGGCTCAGAGTCAGTTTCTATTTCCAAGCCATCAGACCGCTGAACACTTGAACTGTACTGACCACCTGCTCTGATTCTCCAGACCTATGAACACATGCACTCTCTCATACACACATACACACATCCACACACAACACATCACAACTGTTGCTACCAGACCCTTATTATACAGCTCTATTTATACACTTGCCCCCCCCCCCCCTCTCCCTATACACATGTAAATATTGGACTATAAATTGTGTCTTACTGTATTATACTTATGCTCAAATGTTTATTCTATTCTACTGAGCAATTTATGTTTTGTTCATATTCTTAGATGGTATTATTTCTTATTGTTGTTGAATTGTTCTAGAAGGAACCTGTAAGTAAGCATTTCATTGGACGATGTATACCGTGCGTATTCCGTAAATAAGACTAATAAAACTTTGTGAATGCTGGTTTGAATGCTGGTTTGAATGCTGGTTTGAATGCTGGTTTGAATGCTGGTTTGATAGATATATTCGATGGGTCGAACACAGACATCTTATCTCTCCGGTCAGTACTCTACACTGGAGTGTGTGGGGGAAGTGTGTGTATGTGAGCTGAGTGTGAGACAGAGAGCAGAGTGCAACATTAAGTGGTGTGAACTTTGTCTCTTAGCTCTTAGCCTCCCTTGCGCTCTGTTTGTTCATGTCTTAGCCTGACACACACACACGCATGCACACACACACACCCACACACACACATTTTCTGGCATGTTTACTGGCAAAAAATGTCATGACAAAGGATGACACTATTTTCAGAGAGAGTGTGTGTGCACGTGCGTATGTGTGTGACTGTTGATCGCTGGCTGTATCTTCCATAGAGAGTGACCCCATCCAGCTTCCATTAGGATTAGACCGTTTATAGCAAATTACAGCGTTACACTGTGTGTGTGTGTGTGTGTGTGTGTGTGTGTGTGTGTGTGTGTGTGTGTGTGTGTGTGTGTGTGTGTGTGTGTGTGTGTGTGTGTGTGTGTGTGTGTGTGTGTGTGTGTGTGTGTGTGTGTGTGTGTGTGTGTGTGTGTGTGTGTGTGTGTGTGTGTGTGTGTGTGTGTGTGTGTGTACCCTGTTTCACTGTAGTCCCATACCCATACACCACAGGATTAGCTGTCTTTTCCCATAGTCATCTCATTCTCTGCAGCATTCTGTGAAATTGGGGCAGAAGAGAAAGTGCATTCTAAACATCACATGACCAGTCCTAGTATGGCTCTATCTTCAGCACCAGTAACGAAGTGTTGACTGGTGTGGCTTAGGGAACTGTCGGCCATGTTTGCTTCCCTAAACCACACTCTCCTAAGCAGCCGGAACACACCAGTGTGTTTATCCTTAGAGAAAGATAAATTGTGTGTGTGTGTGTGTGTGTGTGTGTGTGTGTGTGTGTGTGTGTGTGTGTGTGTGTGTGTGTGTGTGTGTGTGTGTGTGTGTGTGTGTGTGTGTGTGTGTGTGTGTGTGTGTGTGTGTGTGTGTGTGTGTGTGTGTGTGTGTGTGTGTGTGTGTGTGTGTGTGAGCGTGTGATTGTGTGTTTGTGTGTGTGTCTGTGTTTCCAGGGTCGAGCCTTAGAGTCCTGTGATGCCAGTCTCTCTATCCCTACCAGGGCGTACTGGACACAGCACGATAAGTAAAGCCAAGTCTACATTTTTAATCTGCCTCACCCCACTAGGAACACTGATAACAGGGGAGAGAGGATGGGAGAGAGAGAGCGGGAGAGAGAGAGAGGGAGAGAGAGAGAGACGGAGAGAGAGAGACAGGGAGAGAGAGAGAGAGACGGAGAGAGAGAGACGGAGATAGAGAATGAGAGAGAGAGAGAGAGAGAGAGAGAGAGAGAGAGAGAGAGACGGAGAGAGAGAGAGAGAGAGAGAGAGAGAGAGAGAGAGAGAGAGAGAGAGAGAGAGAGAGAGAGAGAGAGAGAGAGAGAGAGAGAGAGAGAGAGAGAGGCGGAGAGAGAGAGACGGAGAGAGAGAGAGAGAGAGAGAGAGAGAGAGAGAGAGAGAGAGAGAGAGAGAGAGAGAGAGAGAGAGAGAGGCGGAGAGAGAGAGAGACGAGAGAGAGAGAGAGAGAGAGAGAGAGGCAGAGAGAGAGAGACGGAGAGAGAGAGAGACGGAGAGAGAGAGAGAGAGAGAGAGAGAGAGAGAGAGAGAGAGAGAGAGAGAGAGAGAGAGAGAGAGAGAGAGAGAGAGAGGAGAGAGAGAGACGGAGAGAGAGAGAGGAGAGAGAGAGAGAGAGAGAGAGAGAGAGAGAGAGAGAGAGAGAGAGAGAGAGAGAGAGAGAGGAGAGAGAGAGAGGAGAGAGAGAGAGAGAGAGAGAGAGAGAGAGAGAGAGAGAGAGAGAGAGAGAGAGAGAGAGAGAGAGAGAGAGAGAGAGAGAGAGAGAGAGGGAGGGAGGTGGTGAATAAGTGTTTTTCCAAATTATTTTGAGTAGGAATAAGCAGGAGGATTTTTTTACATTCAAAAAAATCATAATTGACAGCAACAACATGTTAATTGTTCATTGTTTCCTATAGTTCTCCTCAGTGCCTTATGAAGTTTGGCCAGGCAGGTCACCAGTGATACAAGTCAGTATACAACATCCGTCCATGTCTAAGGACCTTGGGAGATGACGTGGAAACTGCCACTAGGGGCAACAGTGAGTGCTGTTACCTTCAAGTAGGTTTGGGATTTGCTCGGGTGTTGTGGACGGGGACGGCGGGTGGGCGTAAGCATCTGCCTCTGATTCCAAAAGATTCATGTTTGAATCCAGCAATCCAAACCTTAACACTTACCTTAACCATTCAGAGTTAATGCCTTACCTTAACCATTCAGAGTTAATGCCTTACCTTAACCATTCAGAGTTAATGCCTAACCTTAACCATTCAGAGTTAATGCCTAACCTTAACCATTCAGAGTTAATTCCTAACCTTAACCATTCAGAGTTAATGCCTAACCTTAACCATTCAGAGTTAATGCCTTACCTTAACCATTCAGAGTTAATGCCTTACCTTAACCATTCAGAGTTAATGCCTAACCTTAACCATTCAGAGTTAATGCCTAACCTTAACCATTCAGAGTTAATGCCTTACCTTAACCATTCAGAGTTAATGCCTTACCTTAACCATTCAGAGTTAATGCCTTACCTTAACCATTCAGAGTTAATGCCTTACCTTAACCATTCAGAGTTAATGCCTTTGACATTTGGAACAACTTTTAAATTTGACATTTGAGAAACAGGATGAACGTCGAATTTGGAAGAGAATCTATCTTGTCTGTCTGGGACAGCTCTTTCTCCTCCTCTGGCCTGTCCAAAAGTCCTCCAAGACAAATATGCCTAGTGAATGTAGAGAGAGAGAGAGAGAGAGTGTGTGTGTGCGCGTGTGTGTGTGTGTGTGTGTGTGTGTGTGTGTGTGTGTGTGTGTGTGTGTGTGTGTGTGTGTGTGTGTGTGTGTGTGTGTGTGTGTGTGTGTGTGTGTGTGTGTGTGTGTGTGTGTGTGTGTGTGTGTGTGTGTGTGTGTTGTCGCTGAGCCCACCAGTCTCTATAAATATCTGCTAGCTGGCCTGGCTCAGTGGTTTTCCCATTGATTAGACGCGTGGCTAATGTGGGCTCATCTCTCAGTACATCACTAATGAGCATTCAGTCTGCCCCCCCCCTCACCCCAGACACAACCCTCTACTCCCCACAGAGACACAGATAGGGAGCACCCCCCAGACACCGCCCTCTACTCCCCACAGAGACACAGAGAGGGAGCAGCCCCCCCCAGACACCGCCCTCTACTCCCCACAGAGACACAGAGAGGGGAGCAGCCCCCCACCAGACACCACCCTCTACTCCCCACAGAGACACAGAGAGGGGGGCAGCCCCCCACCAGACACCACCCTCTACTCCCCACAGAGACACAGAGAGGGGAGCAGCCCCCCACCAGACACCACCCTCTACTCCCCACAGAGACACAGAGAGGGGAGCAGCCCCCCCCAGACACCACCCTCTACTCCCCACAGAGACACAGAGAGGGGAGCAGCCCCCCCCCCCCAGACACCGCCCTCTACTCCCCACAGAGACACAGAGAGGGGAGCAGCCCCCCCCAGACACCGCCCTCTACTCCCCACAGAGACACAGAGAGGGAGCAGCCCCCCCCAGACACCGCCCTCTACTCCCCACAGAGACACAGGGAGGGGAGCAGCCCCCCACCCAGACACCACCCTCTACTCCCCACAGAGACACAGAGAGAGGAGCAGCCCCCCACCCCAGACACCACCCTCTACTCCCCACAGAGACACAGAGAGGGGAGCAGCCCCCCCCCAGACACCACCCCTACTCCCCACAGAGACACAGAGAGAGGAGCAGCCCCCCCACCCCAGAATTGCACAAGGTGTGTCATATTGGTAGCACTATCTGTGTAGACTGTGTTTTGCAGTAAGGTTGCCTCTAGATGCTGATCTTGGGTCAGTTCTGGTTAACTTATGGCTGCAGGGGCAGTATTGAGTAGCTTGGATGAAAGGTGCCCAGAGTTAACAGCCTGCTCCTCAGTCTCAGTTGCTAATATATGCATATTATTATTAGTATTGGATAGAAAACACTCTGAAGTTTCTAAAACCCCTTGAATGATGTATGTGAGTATAACAGAACTCTAATGGCAGGCAAAAACCTGACAAGAAATCCAAAATGGAAGTGAGAAATCTGAGGTTCGTCGATTTTCAACCCAGGCCCTATTGAATTCACAGTGGGATATGGATGAAGTTGCACTTTCTAGGGCTTCCACTAGATGTCAACCGTCTTTAGAAACTTGAATGATGCTTTTACTGTGTTGTGGGGCTGAATAAGAGGGGAATGAGTCAGGTTATTGGCTGAGAGCCATTTCCTGGTCATGCGCATTCCACATGATAACGACCTGCGTTCCATTGCTCCTCTACACACAAAGGAATTCTCCTGCCGGTTGGAACTTTATTGAAGATTTATGATAAAAAAATATCCTGAAGATTGACTCTATACTTAGATTGAAATGTTTCTAAAACCTGTAAAATAACTTTTTGAAGTATTTGTCTGAAGTTATGCGGGACCTGCACGAGCATTTGGATTTGTATACCTAAGCCCTGACAGAAGTAGCTACTTGGACATAAATAATGGACATTATCGAACAAATCAAGCATCTGTTGCGGAACTGCGATTCCTGGGAGTGCATTCTGATGAAGATCATCAAAGGTAAGGGAATATTTATAGGTTTTTTTAATAGTTGTTTAAAAATCTGACGCAGCGGTTGCATTAAGGAGAGGTATATCTATATTTCCATGTCTAACACATCGACATTTATAATGAGTATTTCTGTAATGATGTGGCTCTCTGCAATATCATCTGATGTTTTTGGAGCTAGTGAACTGTAAATATGAACTTTATCAAATAAAACATACATGTATTGTGTAACATGAAGTCCTATGAGTATCATCTGGTGAAGATCATCAAAGGTTAGTGATTAATTTTTATCTCTATTTGTGCTTTTTGTGACTCCTCTCTTTGGCTGGAAAAATGGTTGAGTGTTTCTGTGGCTTGGTGGTGACCGAACATAATCACATGGTGTGCTTTCTGAAATCATAATACACATCATAAACATAATAGTTTGTGGTGCTTTTGCTGTAAAAGCCTATTAGAAATCGGACACTGTGGTGTGATTAACAACAAAATTACATTTTAAACAGTATAAAATACATGTATGTTTGAGGAATTTTAATTATGACATTTCTGTTGTTTTGAATTTGGCGCCCTGCACTTTCACTGGCTGTTGTTATAACATCCCGTTAACTGGATTGAAGCCATAAGAAGTTTTAAGGTTAGGATTGGAGGAGGGGAGGCCACCGATACATCATCATTCACAAACATGACCGTGTCTGTGTTTTTGTTTGTTTGTGGGGTGTATGTTGTTAGTGTGTATGTGTGTGCATATGTCATTTGAACACTGAATGACGAGAGCTTCAACAATGTCTGATGATCAAGTAGTCTGAGTCCTCTCCTCTGTTCCTCTCCTCTAATCCCTTCTCTTCCCTTTATCCTCAACTCTCATTTCTTCCCCTCTCCTGTCCTCTGTACCCTCCTCTCCTCTCCTATCCTCTGTCTCCTCTTTACTCTCCTCACTCTCTCCTTCTTCTCTCCTTTCCTCCCTCCTCTCCTCTCCTCCCTCCCACCTCTCCACCATCTCCTCCCTCCTCTCCTCCCTCCCTCCCTCCCTCCCTCCTCTCCTCCCTCTCTCCTCCCTCTCTCATCTCGTCCCTCTCTCCTTTCCTCTCCCCTCTCCTCCCTCCCTCCCTCCTCTACTTCTATACTCTTCTCTCCCTTCTCCTCTCCTCTCCCTTCTCCCCTCTCCTCTCCCATCTCCTACCCCCTCTCTCTATATCTCATTCTCGCTTTTTCTCTCTTTCAATATATACGCATATATCTCTCCTCCCCCTTCTCTCCTCTCATCCTCCTCTCCCCTCATCCCTCTCCTCTCCTCTCCTCTCCTCTCCTCTCCTCTCCTCTCCTCTCCTCTCCTCTCCTCTCCTCTCACCTCCTCTCACCTCACCTCTCCTCTCCTCTCTTCTCTCTATATCTCACTCTCTCTTTTGCTCTCTCTCTCTCTATATATGTATATACCTCTCCTCTGCCTTGTCTCCCATCCCCTCTCCTCCCTCTCCTCTCATCCCCCTCTCCTCACTCTCCTCCCATCCTCCTCTCCTCTCTCTTCCATCATCTTTCCTCTCCTTTCCCCTCTCCTCCCTCCCCCACTCTCCTCTCCTCCCTCACTCCCATCTTATCTCTCCTATCTTCTCCTCTCCCTTCTCCTATCCTTTCCCTTCTCACCTCTCTTCTCCTCTCCCCTCTCCTCTCCAATATTTTCTCCTTTCCTCTCTTCTCTCCTCCACTCTATCTCTATATATCACTCTCTCTTCTTCTCTCTCTGTCTCTATATATATATATCTTCTCCCTTGTCTCCTCTCCTATTTCCTCTCCTCTCCTCTCCTCTCCTCTCCTCTCCTCTCCTCTCCTCTCCTCTCCTCTCCTCTCCTCTCCTCTCCTCTCCTCTCCTCTCCTCTCCTCTCCTCTCCTCTTCTCTTCTCTCTACTCTCCTCGCTCTCTCCTTCCTCTATCATCTCCTCCCTCCCTCCCTCCCTCCCTCCCTCCCTCCCTCCCTCCCTCCCTCCCTCCTCTACTCTGTTTTCTCCTCCCTCCCTCTTCTCCTCCATCTCCTCAATCCCTCCTCTCCTCCCCTCACTCTCTCCTCTCTAGACTTTCCCTCTCCTCTCTCCTCTGCTCACCTCTCCCTTATCATCTCTCATCCCATCACTCTCTTCTCTCTTCTCTCCTCTCCTCACCCTTTCCTCCCCCTCCCCCTTCTTCTCTCGTCTCTTCTCCTTTCTTCTCTTCTGCCCTCCCCTCTCCCCTTTCTTCTCTCCTCTCCTTTCTCCTCCAATACATTTCTTTCTCCTCTGTCCTATCACCTTCTCATCTCCTCTCCTCTTCCCCCTCTCTCTATATCTCAATCTCTCTATTTCTCTCACTATCTACAGTTGAAGTCGGAAGTTAACATACACCTTAGCCAAATACATTTAAACTCAGTTTTTCACAATTCCTGACGTTTAATCAGAGTAACAATTCCCAGTCTTAGGTCAGTTAGGATCACCACTTTATTATAAGAATGTGAAATGTCAGAATAATAGTAGAGATAATGATTTATTTCAGCTTTTATTTCTTTCATCACACTCCTAGTTGGTCAGAAGTTTACATGCACTCAATTAGTATTTGGTAGCATTGCCTTTAAATTGTTTAACTTGGGTCAAATGTTTTGTGTAACCTTCCACAACCTTCCCACAATAAGTTGGGTGAATTTTGGCCCATTCCTCATGACAGAGCTGGTGTAACTGAGTCAGGTATGTAGGCCTCCTCGCTCACACACACTTTTTCAGTTCTGCCCCACAAATGTTCTATAGGATTGAGGTCAGGGATTTGTTGACTTTGTTGTCCTCAAGCCATTTTGCCACAACTTTGGAAGTATGCTTGGGGTCATTGTTCATTTGGAAGACCCATTTGCGACCAAGCTTTAACTTCCTGACTGATGTCTTGAGATGTTGCTTCAATATATACACATCATTTTCCACCCTCATGATGCCATCTATTTTGTGAAGTGCACCAGTCCCCCCTGCAGCAAAGTACCCCCACAACATGATTCTGCACCCCCATGCTTCACGGTTGGGATGTTGTTCTTCGGCTTGCAAGCCTCCCCCTTTTCCTCCAAACATAATAATGGGCATTATGGCTAAACAGTTCTATTTTTGTTTTATTAGAGCAGAGGACATTTCTCCATAATGTACGATCTTTGTCCCCATGTGCCGTTGCAAACTGTACTCTGTCTGTTGGTTTTGGAGCATTGGCTTCTTCCTTGCTGATTGGCCTTTCAGGTTATGTCGATATAGGACTTATTTTACTGTGGATATAGATACTTTTGTACCCGTTTCCTCCAGCATCTTCACAAGGTCCTTTGCTGTTGTTCTGGGATTGATTTGCACTTTTCGCACCAAGGTACCTTCATCTCTAGGAGACAGAATGTGTTTCTCTCCTGAGCGGTATGACAGCTGCGTGGTCCCATGGTGTTTATACTTGCATACTATTGTTTGTACAGATGAACGTGGTACCTTCAGGCGTTTGGAAATTGCTCCAAAGGATGAACCAGACTTGTGGAGGTCTACAATTTTTTCTCAGGTCTTGGCTGATTTCTTTTGATTTTCCCATGATGTCAAGCAAAGAGGCACTGAGTTTGAAGGTAGGCCTTGAAATACATCCACAGGTACACCTCCAGTTGACTCAAATGATGTCAATTAGCCTATGAGAATCTTTTAAATCAATTACATACTTTTCTGTAATTTTCCAAGCTGTCAAGGCACAATCAAGTTAGTGTATGTAAACTTCAGACCCACTGGAATTGTGATACGGTGAATTATAAATTAAAGAACTTGGGAAAACAATTACCTGTGTTATGCATGAAGTAGATGTCCTAACCAACTTCCCAAAACTATAGTTTGTTAATTAACAAGAAATGTGTGGAGTGGTTGAAAAACAAGTTTTAATGACTCCAAACTTAGTGTATGTAAACTTCCGACTTCAACCGTATATATTTCTCTCGTCTCCCTTGTCTCATCTCCTCTCCTATCACCTCTCTTCTCTTCTCTTCTCTTCTCTTCTCTTCTCTTCTCATCTCTTCTCTTCTCCTCTCCTCTCCTCTCCTCTCATCTCCTCCCCTCTCCTCTCATCTCTTCTTTTATCCTCTCCTCCCTCTCCTCTCATCCTCTCCCCTCTCCTCTCATCCTCTCCCCTCTCCTCTCATCATCTCCTCTCTCCTCCCTTTTCTCTCTCCTCCCTCTCCTCTCATCCTCCTCTCCTCTCTCCTCTCATCCCTCTCTCCTCTCCTGTTACCAGTCCGTTCACAAACTAGTCTTTGCAGGATCAGGTCTGAAAGGCACTCAGAAACATTATCACCCCTCCACCCTAGAGAACACTCATCCGTCCTTCTCCACATCCTCCTCCTCTCATCCATCCCTCCATCCATCGATCAACTCTATTCCTGGACTCCTGTTTTCCAGCTCTGGTTGGGTTCCCTTCCTTTTGCGCTGGTTTGTGTGTGTGTGTGTGTCGCCTCTCCTATCCTCTCCTATCCTATCCTTTCATATCCTTTGTCTCCTCTCTACTCTCATCCCTCTCTCCTTCCTCTCTCATTTGGTCCCTCTCTCCTCTCCTCCTCTCCATCTCCTGCCTCCCTCCTCTACTCTCCTCTCCCCTTTCTTCTGTCCTTTCCTCTCATCCCCCTCTCCTCTCCTCTCCCCTCTCCCTTCTCCCCTCTCATCTCCCCTCTCCTCCCCTCTCTCTGTCCTTTCTTTCATCTACTCCTCTCCTCTCCTTCCTCCTCTCCTCCCTCTCTCCTCCCTCTCTCCTCTCAACCCTTTTCCTCTCTCCTCTCTTCTCTCTTCTCTCTTCTCCTCTCTCCTCTCTCTTTTCCTCTACACCCCCTCTCTTCTCCTCTCCTCTCCCTCTCTTCTCTCCTCTCCTCTCACCTCCCCTTTCTTTCTCCTCTGTCCTCTCACCTTTTCATCTCCTCTCCCCTCTCCTCTCTCCCCTCTCTTCTCTCTTCTCTAGTCTGTCCTCTCCTCTCCTCTCCTCTCCTCTCCTCTCCTCTCCTCTCCTCTCCTCTCCTCTCCTCTCCTCTCCTCTCCTCTCCTCTCCTCTCCTCTCCTCTCCTCTCCTCTCCTCCCTCTCTCCTATCCTCCCTTCTCCTTCCTCTCCCTTCTCCTTTCCCTTCTCCTCTCCTTTCCCCTTTCCTCTCTCCTCTCTCTCTATATCTCACTCTCTCAGTTTGTCTTTCTCCATGTACTGTATATATAATTATATATATATATCTCCTCTCCCTTGCCTCTTCTCCTATCTCCTATCTTCTCTTATCTCCTCTCTCTCCCCACTCTCTCCTCTCTTCTCTCTCCTCACTCTCTCCTCTCTCCTCTCCTCACCCTCTCCTCTCTTCTCTTCTCCAATGTCCTCTATTTTTTCCTCTTTTTTCCTCTCCTCCCTCCCTCTCTCCTCTCTTCTCCCCTCTCTTGCCCTCTCCTCTCTCCTCTCTCCTCTCTCCTCTCTCCTCTCCTATCCCTTCCTTTCTTCTCTGTCCTCTCGCCTTCTCATCTCCTCTCATCTCCCCTCTCTTATCTCCTCTGTCCTCTCCTTTCATCCACCTATCCTCTCCCCTCTCCTCCCTCCCCACTCTCATCTCTCCTATCCTCTCCTCTCCCTTCTCCTCTCCTTTCCCTTCTACTTTGTCTCCTCTCCTCTCCGATCTCCTATCTCCTCTTATGTTATCTCCTCTCTCCTCCCTCTCCTCTCATCCTTCTCTCCTCTCTCTTCTCTCCTCGGTCCTCTCCTCTCATCCCTATCTACTCTCCTCTCCCCATTCCTCCCTCCTCCCTCCCTCCCCCCTCTCCTCTCTCCTCTCCCCCGTCACTCCCCTCATATCTCTTCTATCCCCTCCTCTCCCTTCTCTATCCCCTCCTCTCCCTTCTCATCTCCCTTCTCCTATCCCGTCTCCTATCCTTTCCCTTCTTCCCTCTCCTCTCCTCCCCTCTCTCTTTATCTCACACTCTCTTTTTATCACTCTCTCTCTATATATATATATATATATATCCTCTCATATATCCTCTTTTCTCTTATCTCTCCTCTCATCTCTCTCCTATCATCTGTCTTTCCTCTACTCTCCTCCCTCTCTCCTTCCTCTCTCATCTCCTCCCTCTCTCCTCTTCTCCCCCCTCCTCTACTCCGTCTTCTCCTCACTCCCTCATTTATTTCCTCTCCTCTCCTCTCCTCTCTTATATCCTCTCTCCTCCCTCTCCTCTCATCCTCTTCTCCTCTCTCCTCTCATCCCTCTCTCCTCTCCTCTCCTCTCCTCTCCTCTCCTCTCCTCTCCTCTCCTCTCCTCTCCTCTCCTCTCCTCTCCTCTCCTCTCCTCTCCTCTCCTCTCCTCTCCTCTCCTCTCCTCTCCTCTCCTCTCCTGTTACCAGTCCATTCACAAACTGGTCGTTGCAGGATCAAGTCTCAAAGGCACTCAGAAATATTATCTCCCCTCCACCCTAGAGAACACTCATCCCTCCATCTCCACCTCCTCCTCCTTTCATCCATCCCTCCATCCATCCATCAACTCTATTCCTGGAGCCCTGTTTTCCACCTCTGGGTGGGTTCCCTTCCTTTTGCGCTGGTTTTGAAAATGAATGAAAATGTTTAAAAAAGGGTGGATCCTTTAAGAGGTTGATACCTAAAACACTGTGGCTCTTTAGATAACAGTGATCAGCTGTAGTTGTTCGACTATTATTTTATCCAAGATAAACAATTTTCGACTATTTTGTGGGAAATAAATATTCATTGTTGTGCCATAGTCGAATGTCATAATTATCCAGATTTATAACCAAGATTGTAATAAGACTTTTTAGATTGAAGTATAGTCAGGGTTACTATGTCAATCAATTAATTATCATATTTCATGATGAAGAAATAGTTCACGCTGTCTCTGAATAGGAAATCACTTTTCTTTTTTTTTTAAACTCAATTTCCAGTCATTAAGCAGCGCAGAGAGCTTGTTGCTCAGTCAACCTAAACGGCCTAAGTGGTCTGCCTATTGATAATGTATTGGAAATGGTCAATATTTCAAGAAAAGCCTGGTCTCCCTGGTGAGAAGGATTTGGCTTGCTGCTGAGACTCCCAGCTCCTCAGGTGTCCTCCATTGTGGCTCTTGGCTTACATCAGTTTCCCGAGACTGTATTTTGTGTAGGTGGCGGGACAGGAAACCCAGTCTGTGGTTGGGTCTGAGTGTTGGGTCTGGGTTGAGAGGGGTTGTAACAAGAGATTCTCTGAGAAACCAGTCTGAGAGACACTGGTGAGATGGTGCGAGCTGTGGCAACACACACACTGGCACGCATACACACACACACACAAACATGTACTAATGCACAAGGCATGCAGAGACCATCCCATTAAATAACAGTAAAGGGTCTGTTATCCCCCCACCTGTGACCCTGTTCCTCCTTGTTAGCCAAATAGCCAACTTTTCCTGAGCAAACAGAAAATTCAACAAAACACATTTGGCCTTCTCCTTATTTGAATACCTGTACCCCATTATAAACATCCCAACAGTAAAAACCAGCCTCAACCTCTCACACAGACATCCCAACAGTAAAAACCTCCCCCAACCTCTCACACAGACATCCCAACAGTAAAAACCACCCCCAACCTCTCACACAGACATCCCAACAGTAAAAACCACCCCCAACCTCTCACACAGACATCCCAACAGTAAAAACCACCCCCAACCTCTCACACAGACATTCCAAGAGTAAAAACCACCCCCAACCTCTCACACAGACATTCCAACAGTAAAAACCACCCCCAACCTCTCACACAGACATTCCAACGGAGACATTAATGGCATTAACCTGGCACACACAGAAAACACATGAATCACAGTTTCTCTCAAAACACAGAAAGGACACCCCTGCCAGACTCCCGGTTCAATCCATGCCAACCAGCTGTTAGTGGCCATGACCTCCACTGGAGGTCCCCTGACCTCTTTGGTACTGGTTGTTTGTAGAGCCCTCTCCATCTAAAACCCACCATACTCTCCTCCCACATACTCCCTGCCACTGATGTGCCTTCACTCCTGTTAGGCTCCTAATGTTCCTTACCTTAATGCAGAGGTTGTAGAGGGCTTTACCACCCACCCCTTCAAACTCCCCCAGGTTCAGAGTGTTAAAATCTAACAAGTCCTCCAGACCCCCTTGCCAGTCCCCAGCTTCCGGGGTTTTCCACCATTCCTCTCCCAGCAGTCTCAGGTCACCCAGCCTTAGTAAACCCACTACCATCAGTTGCCTCTGCAGGGTGGCCAACTGAACCGATCTCAAAGGGATGGCTGGGTTGTGGAAGATAGGCTCCTCCCACACCCACAGCCCAGGCTCCACCCCCCTTCGCGTGTGGGCCTTAGCAGCTCCCAGGCCCTCAGCACTGCAGAGTAAAAATCTGAGAGACTTGCTGTACTCAGCCTCTCCATTCTCATGAGGAACAGCTGCCAGTGCAACCCTAATCAGTCAGCTCCCCTCAGCAGCACGCATTTTGGTTCTCTCCAGCCAACATCAGTATGGCACAACATTCTCTGCACCGCCTTCAATAAAAAAGCAGCCACCCTGCTCTCCAGTTCCACCAGGCCCTGTCCTCCTTCCTGGATGGTCATGTACAACACTGCTGCCTTCAGCCAGTGATGGCCGACCAAAAAAAGTCCACCAGCTTGCGTTGCAGGTCTAGGGGCAGACCGGTGGAGGGTTGAGGACAGACAGTTTATGCCACAGGGAAGATGCCACCAGGTTGTTGATTATCAGCACCCTCACTCTATTATGACACTTGAGACAGGAGCCACCTTCACCTGGCCAGTATTGACACCACTGCTTGTGACAGCCCCTCCCAGTATTTCCAGACCCACCTCTCCGAGCCCAGGCACACCTCCATCATTTTAAGCCCTTAACAACCCCACTGCAAACCCCCTGGAAGCAGAGGAGGAGCCCTATCCCCCCATTCCCCACATAACAGAGCTTTGCTCTTGCCCCAGTTTACCTTAGCTGATGAAGCTCCCTCGTACACCTTCAGACTGGTCTCTAGTGCCTTCATATCCTGACCATCCCTGACGTCACAGAAACATCATCTGCATATGCTGACACTGCTATGCCTGTCAACACACCCATACCCGTCCAGCACACTTCCTGCATTCTCCTGAATAGCAGGCCCAAAAAAGCTTTTTGGCTAGTGTATATAACTGCCCCGATTGAGGGCATCCTTGTCTAATGCCCCGTCTCAACCAGACTGGCCTACTGAGCCCCCCTCCCCCCTTTATCATACATGACACCCCAGCATACATCTTCACACAAGTCAAAAACCTTTCCCCAAACCCAAAAACAGACATTAAACAGATATTCATGGTCCACTCTATCAGAAGCCTTCTCTTGATCTAAAAATACCAGTCCAAAAGTTCCCATTAGAACCTCTCGACAAGTCCAACATGCCCCTGATTAAGAACAAGTTGTATGTGATTGAGCATCCCGGTACACAATATGTCTGGTCCCTAGAGTCCAGATGGGACTTCAGTCTGTTAGAGAGGACTTTGGCAAATATAACTTCTTACGTTATAGGGGATGCTCGCGTCCCACTTGGCCAAAAGCCAGGGAAATGCAGTTGCGGCAAATTCAAATAAAATTATATAAAATCAAACTTTTATTAAATCACAAATGTAAGATACTAAATTAAAGCTACACTCGTTGTGAATCCAGCCAAAAATGTCAGATTTTAAAAAGGCTTTTCGGCGAAAGCGTTAGAAGCTATTATCTGATGATAGCACAACAGTAAACAAAGAGAGTAGCATGTTTCAACCCTGCAGGCGCTACACAAAACGCAGAAATAAAATATAAAACATGCCTTACCTTTGACGAGCATCTTTTGTTGGCACTCCAATATGTCCCATAAACATCACAATTGGTCCTTTTGTTCGATTAATTCCATCCATGTCCATAAATGTCCATTTATTTGGCGCGTTTAATCCAGAAAAAAACAGCTTCCAAATTGCACAACGTCACTGCAAAATGTTTCAAAAGTTGCCTGTAAACTTTGCCAAAATATTTCCAACTACTTTTGTAATACAACTTTAGGTATTTTTAAACGTTAATAATCGATCAAATTGAAGACGGGTCTATCTGTGTTCAATACAGGAAGACAACAAACCAAGCTACTTTTCAAGTCTTGCGCAACTCTCAACAGTGTTACGCAGTTCCTAGATGGCCTTACTTCTTCATTGCACAAAGGAATAACCTCAACCAAATTTCAAAGACTGGTGACATTCAGTGGAAGCGGTAGGAACTGAAAACAAGTTCCTAAGAAATATCATTTCCCAATGAGAACTCACTGAACAGACAGAAAAAATTCTGAACGGTTAGTCCTTGGGGTTTTGCCTGCTACATAAGTTGTTATACTCACAGACATGATTCAAACAGTTTTAGAAACTTTAGTGTTTTCTATCCAAATCTACTAATAATATGCATATCTTATATTCTTGGCATGAGTAGCATGAAGTTGAAATTAGGCACGCTATTTATCCAAAAGTGAAAATGCTGCCCCCTATACCTTAAGAATTTAAGTTCACACAAGTCCTCTTTTTTTGGGCAGGAGAGCTCATCGACAACTCTACAACCCCAACACATTCACTCAAAACACACAATTAGTCGTCCAGTCCAATTATTCCCCAGAATCTTTTATAAAACTCCACTGGGAGTCCATCGCCCCCGGTGCACGGCCGGGGGACATCAGGGTTACGGCCTCTGCCAGTTCATGGGACAACAGAGGAACATCCATTTCATCCCTCTGTGCCAGAGAGAGCTTAGAGAGTTCTTCAACCAAGACCTGAGCACACATAGGATCACACAGTTCTGCTCTATACAACTCTGTATAAAACTCCACAGTCCGCTCCCCACCACAGAGGTCAACCGCCCAGACAATGCATACCCTTGGCTTCACAGCTCTGTCTTTCCAAACCAAAGATGGAGTAGCTGGGAGAATCCATCTCCCTGAGCATGGAGAACCAAGCTCTTACAAGTGCTCCCTTTGCTTTAATCTGGAAAAAATGACCCAGGTCCATACGTAATTCAGCTAAAGTAGCCTGGAGGCCTACATTGCCTTGCCCCACCATCTCTACATCCATCTCACTAGTACAACGCTCGAGTTGGACTCAATACTCTCCTAGCCTCTGAGGATGAGAGAGCTGTATATTGTTGACAGAAAAGCCGAATTTGGACTTTCCCCACATCACACCATTGACTCAGAGACTCATACTCCTCTCTTTGCTGCCACCTTTCCCCAACATCTGGGAAACCTGAGCAAAAAGTAGCATCTTGTAAGAGCTTTACATTCAACTTCCAGTAGGATGCATGCCGAGGCCCTGGTGAGATAGACAGCCGAGCCATGGTTATGTGGTGATCTGAAAAACCCACCAGGAGAATGGTAGCGCCCAACAGCCTATTGCTCTGATTCCTGGACATGTAAAAATGATCAAGTCGGGCTGCTCTCGCCCTAGTCACAAAAACCTTCACCCATGTATAGTGTTGTGTCGGGATATTTAGTCCTCTAAACATCCACTAGGTCGAACTGATTAATGATATCCCTTTAAAACTTCTTACGGCTGAAATCCCGTTAACGGGATTGATTTGACAACAGCGACTGAAAGTGCAGGGTGCCAAATTCAAACAACAGAAATCTCATAATCAAAATTCCTCAAACATACAAGTATTACACACTATTTTAAATATAAACTTGTTGTTAATCCCACCACAGTGTCCGATTTCAAAAAGCACACCATATGATTATGTTAGATCAGCACTTAGTCAGAAAAAAGCAAAGACATTTTTCCAGTTAAAGAGAGGAATCACAAAAAGCAGAAATAGAGATAAAATTAATCACTAACCTTTGATGATCTTCATCAGATGACACTCATAGGACTTCATGTTACACAATACATGTCTGTTTTGTTTGATAAAGTTCATATTTATATCCAAAAATCTCAGTTTACATTGGCGCATTATGTTCAGTAATGTTTTGCTTCCAAAACATCCGTTGACTTTGCACAGAGCCACATCAATTTACAGAAATACTCATCATAAATGTTGATGAAAATACAAGTGTTATACATGGAATTAAAGACATACTTCTCCTTAATGCAACCGGTGTGTCAGATTTTAAAACAGCTTTATGGAAAAGGCACACCATGCAATAATCTGAGTACAGCGCTCAGAGACCAAAACAAGCCATACAGATACCCGCCATGTTGTGGAGTCAACAGAAGTCAGAAATAGCATTATAAATATTCACTTACTTTTGAGGATCTTCATCAGAATGCACTCCCAGGAATCCCAGCTCCACAATAAATGTTTGTTTTGTTTGATAAAGTCCATCATTTATGTCCACATCCCTCCTTTTTGTTCGTGCGTTGAGTTCACAAATCCAAATTCACAAGTGACAGACACTTAGTTCCATTAAAGTTTGTAGAAACGTGTAAAACGATGTGTAGAATCAATCTTTAGGATGTTTTTATCATAAATCTTCAATAATATTCCAACCGGACAATTCCTTTGTCTTTAGAAAGGAAAAGGAACGCAGCTAACCCTCACAGGCGCACGCGAGAATGAGCTCATGGCATTCTGCCAGACACCTGATTCAAACAGCTCTCATTCTCTCCCCCTTCACAGTAGAAGCCTGAAACAAGGTTCTAAAGACTATGGACATCTCGTGGAAGCATTAGGAAGTGCAATCGGATCAAATTTTACATTGTATATTGGATAGGCAAAGACTTGAAAACCTACAAACCTCAGATTTCCCACTTCCTGGTTGGATTCTTTCTCAGATTTTTGCCTGCCATATGAGTTATGTTATACTCACAGACATCATTCAAACAGTTTTAGAAACTGTGGAGTGTTTTCTATCCAAATCTACTAATGATATGTATATCTTAGCTTCTGGGCCTGAGTAGCAGGCAGTTTACTCTGGGCACCTTATTCATCCAAGCAACCCCATACTGCCCCCCAGCCACAATACGTTTTAACACTGACCCTGAATGTGCCTCCTCCCAATTTCTGTCATTCGTAAAATCCATTGTACAGTTCTAGTCTCCGCCGACCACCAGTGTCTCCTCAGGCGCTACCTGTGAGAGCTCCTGTCTAAGACACCCAAATAACCCCCCCCCACACCCTCTCTCCCTGTGTTAGGTGCATACACATTTATAAAGACAAAACCCATGTTGTTCATTTCTGCATTTACAACAAGCAGCTTACCCTTACACACATCCTTTTAGGAGCACATTTTTACAGACAGACCTAGTACAAAAAGGACTGCCACACCTGCACTAACATTTGTCCCATGGCTCAACACACTTGCCCCTTTCCACCAGAGCCCCCAACCGATATCATTCACCACATCACTATACATCTCCTGCAGAAACAACACCTGTCCTTTTTTTGTTTTACATATTCACCCAACACCCTCCTCTTTCCCGCATCTCTGGCTCCATTTATACTACGCGAGCCTACCTAAAGAATCTCCATAAGAAGTGGGAGAAAAGCCAGCAAGGAAAGAGACCAATAGCAAAGCTCAAAAAGCCCCAGTGCCAGAAAGAGACTATACATCTAAACAGTGTCTGAAGGTAAACCTTTACGCACTGTTGTGACCCACTTCCTCAACCGAAACCATTTCCTGGGTGAGAGGACACCATACCCCTCATTTCTCATAGCATGTTGTACTGATCTTACAAACTTTCTCTGATCAGAAAAAAAAGCCTCAAGATTAACTTTTTTCTCCTTGGTCTCATTCAGTTCCCTCACCGTATACTTTGACCCCATCCTCATCATCCTTATCCTCAGACTCACTTTCCTCTTCATCATCTCCATCTCCCATTCTGACCACCTGCCCTCTTGTCAGCGTCTCATTTCCCCCTGCACGTTGACCTCAATTTCCCCTACTGGTGTTTGTTCACTCACCTTGTCTACGGCCTTTATGTGGGCACGCAAAGCTCTAATGCCCCAAATCCCCACACTCAAAGCACCGTAGACTACATGTGCTGGTGAAACCTGCGTAGAGCCCCTCCCCATGCCTCACTTTAAAATGCACATTTAGCTGTTGCTCATTGTTATTCAGAAACATGAACACTTGCCTCCATAATGACTCCAACCTAAGTGTATGTAAACTCGTTTTAATGACTCCAACCTAATTGTATGTAAACTAGTTTTAATGACTGCAACCTAAGTGTATGTAAACTAGTTTTAATGACTCCAACCTAATTGTATGTAAACTAGTTTTAATGACTGCAACCTAAGTGTATGTAAACTAGTTTTAATGACTCCAAGCTAATTGTATGTAAACTAGTTTTAATGACTGCAACCTAATTGTATGTAAACTAGTTTTAATGACTGCAACCTGAGTGTATGTAAACTAGTTTTAATGACTCCAACCTAATTGTATGTAAACTAGTTTTAATGACTGCAACCTAAGTGTATGTAAACTAGTTTTAATGACTCCAACCTAATTGTATGTAAACTAGTTTTAATGACTCCAACCTAAGTGTAGGTAAACTAGTTTTAATGACTCCAACCTAAGTGTACGTAAACAAGTTTTAGTGACTGCAACCCAAGTGTATGTAAACTAGTTTTAATGACTCCAACCTAAGTGTACGTAAACTAGTTTTAATGACTCCAACCTTAGTGTATGTAAACTAGTTTTAATGACTCCAACCTAAGTGTATGTAAACTAGTTTTAATGACTCCAACCTAATTGTATGTAAACTAGTTTTAATGACTCCAACCTAAGTGTATGTAAACTAGTTTTAATGACTCCAACCTAAGTGTACGTAAACAAGTTTTAGTGACTGCAACCTAAGTGTATGTAAACTAGTTTTAATGACTCCAACCTAAGTGTACGTAAACTAGTTTTAATGACTCCAACCTTAGTGTATGTAAACTAGTTTTAATGACTCCAACCTAAGTGTATGTAAACTAGTTTTAATGACTCCAACCTTAGTGTATCTACACTTCCGACTTCAACTGTAATCAGGTAGTAACCAAAAAGGTATAATCAAATCAGAATATATTTTCTTTTTGAGATTCTTCTAAGTAGCCAGCCTTTCCCTTGATGACAGCTTTGCACACTCTTGGCATTCTCTCAACCAGCTTCATGAAGTAGTCACCTGGAATGTGTTCTGTCATCCAGCTCTGTCACTGTATTAGTTTCAATGTCCATATCAGTCTTTTGAATGTATGATCATCACACTCCCATGGAAATGAGGATGTTATGGTCATGTCAAGGTAAGGTTATTCATAAACACCCTTACACACACTGCTGTACCTGTGTGTGTGTGTGTGTGTGTGTGTGTGTGTGTGTGTGTGTGTGTGTGTGTGTGTGTGTGTGTGTGTGTGTGTGTGTGTGTGTGTGTGTGTGTGTGTGTGTGTGTGTGTGTGTGTGGGGGGGGGTGTATGTTTGTGTGTGCAGTCGTCCCTCCTTTCCCAATCTTTCTGTTCAAGGCGATAGGACCTCAATTAAAAAGCGTAGTGCTGCAGTCACGCAAACATTTAGCCTACGCTAACCAGGTCACCTGTGATACAAGTCAGTATTTGATGTCCATCCATGTCTGAGGACATTGGGAGATGACGTGGAAACCAGCCACTAGGGGCAACAAGTGAGTGCTGTAACCTTCAAGTAGTCTTCGGCCTCTGCTGCAAGTTCGAATCCAGCGATAGAAAGTTTTCTTGTTTTAAGCCTATCCCAAACCTTAACCCTTACCTTAACCATTTGGAGTTAATGTCTAACCTTAAGATTTTTTAGTTACTTCCAAAACTTAACTGAAAAAATGTAACCTTAAACACAAACTTTGACGTGAGACTGTGCTAGTTGAGCCTGCCATATACACACACCCACACACCTTTCTACATGGGCCAGTGTGTGTGTGTGTGTGTGTGTGTGTGTGTGTGTGTGTGTGTGTGTGTGTGTGTGTGTGTGTGTGTGTGTGTGTGTGTGTGTGTGTGTGTGTGTGTGTGTGTGTGTGTGTGTGTGTGTGTGTGTGTGTGTGTGTGTGTATCTGCATGCCCTAGGCCGTGCTGGTCTTACAGCTACAGTAGAATAGCTTTCACACACACTCCTCTCTGTGACCCCTCCTTTGGTATTCTTCAGATCCACAAATATTTACAGCTAAAAATCCTGGAAATTCCTTTTTCATTGCACATAAATATGGCCTGCTGTAAGGGTTTGTTGCAGATAGTAGGTGTGTGTGTGTGCAGTGGTGTGAGCGTCTGCTAAATGACTTAAATGTAAATGTAAATGTTAAGTCAAAAATACCTTTGGGGGGGTGCTTTACTATTTATATTTAACTTTTACTTTTACTTCACTACATTCCTAAAGAAAATGCTGTATTTTTTACTGTGTGTGTGTGTGTGTGTGTGTGTGTGTGTGTGTGTGTGTGTGTGTGTGTGTGTGTGTGTGTGTGCGTGCGTGCGTGCGTGCGTGCGTGCGTGCGTGCGTGTGTGTGTGTTTGTGTGTGTGCGTGTGTCTATACGTGTAACAAATGAAGGTGGTGTTTGCAGTAGATATGATATAAGGGATTGCAGCAGGGTAACGTCACTATCGGCCTGTTCCTAATCACTGTGTTGATATAAGCACACAGACAGATAGAGCCCCTGTGTTCTCTCTGATATTAAGGCAGGCACTCTCTGTGACTGCCCTTTTAGAGGTCCTGATAAGGCAGCCACGCTGGAGTCAGGTGTCTGGGCCTAATCATTTCCGCAGAGATCACACACACTGATTACGCAAACACAAGCAGGCAGTCACACACACACTTGCACACACAGATACAGGCGTGTATACGAGTGGCTTTGAGTGCACCTCATACTGCACTGCTCTGGAGTTGTGGTCTTTTAGCCAATCTGGCCCTTAAATACCAACATACAGTACATTTACCACAGAGAAACAGCACTAATAACAGAGATCCATACTTGCCTTTAGACCAGGTATGTCCCCAAAATATTGACATTGCACTTTCTCTCTCCGTCACTCCCACTCTCTCCTCCTCTCTTGCTCTTTTTCCAATGTCAGAATATACCAACAACCACCTAGCTGTCTCTACCTCTCCATCCATCCTCTCTTCTGTCCCTCCCTCCCTCCCTCTATCTGACACCTCTGAGTGTGACACTCATTCTACAGGAGGGAATATGAGGGGATGCAGGAGGAGCAGGAGATGAGAGGTGTTCCCTTCCCCATCACATCTGTAATCCTTTAAAAGCACTTAAGAGATTGCAGCTGCCGCCTGCGTGTCACCGTGGTAACGGCTGATTTGGGAGGATCTGCACTGTAATTGGATGATCAGTGTGTGATGGAGGTGCCGGACGCTATATTATGTAAGGCTGACTTTGTGCGCCATAACCCCTCCGGGCTGCCCCGTAGTTTGTGTGTGTGTGTGTTAACCCCACTGTGACCCCAATGTTGCTAAGAGCCTTCATTCCTCAGGCTGCAGGGAAGGGAGGGAGTGTATCAAGGGAAGGAAGGGGGTGTATCAAGGGAAGGGAGGGAGTGTATCAAGGGAAGGGAGAGAGTGTATCAAGGGAAGGGAGAGAGTGTATCAAGGGAAGGGAGGGAGTGTATCAAGGGAAGGGAGGGAGTGTATCAAGGGAAGGGAGAGAGTGTATCAAGGGAAGGGAGGGAGTGTATCAAGGGAAGGGAGGGAGTGTATCAAGGGAAGGGAGGGAGTGTATCAAGGCAGGTTTATCCTCTGGACTCATATCTGATGTATATTTATACACATCCCATTCTTCCTCCTGGTGTGTGTGTTTTATTATTATTATTATTTTATACCTTTATTTAACCAGACAAGTCAGTTAAGAACAAATTCTTATTTTCAATGACGGCCAAGGAACAGTGGGTTAACTGCCTGTTCAGGGGCAGAACGACAGATTTGTACCTTGTCAGCTTGGGGATTCGAACTTGCAACCTTTCGGTTACTAGTCCAACGCTCTAACCACTAGGCTACCCTGTCGCCCCAATGTTGCTAAGAGCCTTCGTGTGTGTGTGTATCCAGGATTTCGCTGTGTTGATTTCAGTGACCATTTCTTTGGCAGGGGAGTGAGGTGGGATTGATAATGGAGTCTGCTGAATTCATTTCTATCCCCTGCTCCTACACTCGGCATGTGTGTATGTGTCATTCACTTTGGTGCAAAGTTACTCCGTCCGTTGTGGTGAAATGGATAGCACCACCACTTTGCCGCATTAAAGGGAGTGAACAGTCTAGTCTAAATTCACTCAGTATTCAAAACACGAGCCACAGCATATGACACATATCAGTACTCAGGTTTGTCATTGACAGTTTGTATTTGGGAATATGTCAAGCTTCTTAGAGTAAACCAGATGATTTAGGATCAGTTTTGACTTTTACATCACATTAATAAAATGACATGGACAAGGAGTCCTTGATCATAGATCATCACTCTTATTGATGTACTGCCCCTGATGTAGGGGACAGTATTTATTGTAACTGTGATTTCTAGAGTGATGGTGATGGTGATGCTAGTAGAAGAGGTGTTGAGCAGCTGAGAAGCAGGGAGGTGTGTGATCCCACAACCTTTTAAGACCATCACACATTGTGAAACATTCTGATTGCTGTAACCGCTCTCATTGGGGCCCTAACTCAGGCTTAGTTGTGCTTGAGTAACTTTGGAGCGAGGCAGAGGGAGGGAAAGAGGGAGAGAAGGAGAGAGAGAGAGAGGGTGGGGGAGTGAGTGAGAGACCTACAGCTGACCTACAGCTGAGATCCAAAAGGAGTGGAGGCATGGAGAGATGTTTGGGTGTCCTGGGGATTCATTGTGAGGGATTGTGTTTGTCTCTGTGTGTTAAATAAACTTATATATACAAGTTTGTAGGTTTTTACTCTGCAGCTAACCAGTTATATATATATTTTTACACATTTGCTAATTAGTTCAGTCATGTCTTTGGTTTCAGTAGAATTTCCAGAATGTTTTTTTATTTTTATGATCAAATAACTGATATGATTCATTCAGAAAGCTTGGTTAGTGAAACTATATACAATCTAACTGTTTCCATTGACTCATCTCCCCTCCAGTATAGTGTGAGTGAGTGTTATAGAAGGAGCTCAATGTCTTTCCATCTCTTCCTCTCTCTGACCAATAGACCAATCACATCCCCTCTGACCAATAGACCAATCACATCCTCTCTATTCTACTCTCAACCAGCTCAGAATTAGACATTCATCCATGTTTCTAAAATGTCAAATTTCAAACTTGGTGCAAACGTCCAATTCCAAAGTGTTTAAGGTTAAGTATAGGCATTAACTCTGAATGTTGAAGGTTAGGGTTAAGGTTAGGCATTAACTTTGAATGGTTAATGTTTAGGATAGGCTGAAAACTAAAATATAAAAAAAAACACTTTCTATAGTTTGGATTAAAACCTGCAACCTGTGGAATCAGAGGCAGGTGCTTACGCCTATTCACCATTCCTGTCAACAACACCCTGGCAACACCAAATCCTACTTGAAGGTAACAGCTCTCCCTGTTGTCCCCAGTTGCCGGTTTCCACATCATCTCTCGATGTCTATGGTGGGGGTCCGTGGTGGGGGCCAGGGGTCTGTGGTAGGGGTCAGGGGGTCTGTAGTGGGGGTCAGGGGATCTGTTGTGAGGGTCAGGGGTCTGTGGTGAGGGCCAGGGGATCTGTTGTGAGGGTCAGGGGTCTGTGGTGGGGGCCAGGGGGTCTGTGGTGAGGGTCAGGTGGTCTGTGGTGAGGGCCAGGGGGTCTGTGGTGAGGGTCAGGTGGTCTGTGGTGGGGGTCAGGGGTCTGTGGTTGGGGCCAGGGGGTCTGTGGTGGGGGTTAGGTAGTAGGTTAGCTGTGCTAGGTATCAGAAGTAGTGATGAAAACCTAGGCAGTTGTCTGCAAGTCTGAACCTGAAACAATGTCCTATCTGTCATTTGTCCTGTTAGACCACTGTACTGCTGATCACCACTCAGTTACACACTAATATGACTGAGATGAATGGAGGGAGGGGGACAGGGAGGGGGAGGGACGGAGGGACGGGAAGGGAGGGAGGGATATTACAATAGTGAACAGTAAACGCACACTGAGTATACAAAACATTATGAACACCTGCTCTTTCCGTGACATAGACTGACCAGGTGAACACAGGTGAAACCGAGGATCCCTTATTGACGCCACCTGTTAAATCCACATCAATCAGTGTAGATAAAGGGTTAAATACGGATTTTGAGACACAGATTGTGTATGTGTGCCATTCAGAGGGTGAATGGCCAATACAAAATATTTAAGTGCCTTTGAACGGGGTATGGTAGTAGGTGCCAGGCGGACCGGTTAGAGTTTGAGGATGGTGCCAAAGAACATGGCTGACGTTTTACATTCTCTCAAACAATTGTGCTATTTTCTTAATTATTTGTTTAGCTTTTTGTGTAACTTATTTTTCTACTTATTGTGTACATAATGTTGCTGCTACCGTCTCTTATGACCGAAAATAACTTCTGAACATCAGAACAGAGATTACCCACCGCGGACTGGAAGAAACTTCTTCCTTTAACGAGTCCGACGAGAAAGATATCCTGATATTTCAGATCCTCGCCTTTTGATTGAAGAAAATACGTCAGGAAAAGGGGACACAGATCAGGGATCCTTCTGAGAATCCAGAGGCGAGCGAGTAAACTCCCAATGCCTTCCATTCTTCTTGCTAACCTACTATTAAAGATTATCCTACCAACGGAACATTAGAAACTGCAACATGTTTCCCCCGAGACGTGGCTGAACGACGACACGGACAACATAGAGCTAGCGGGATTTTCCAGCACCAGCAGAACAGAGACGCTACCTCTGGTAAGACAAGGGGTGGGAGTGTGTGTCTATTTATCAATAACCGCTGGTGCGTGATGTCTAATATTAAATAAAGAAGTCTCAAGGTATTGCTTGCCTGAGGTAGAGTACCTTATGATAAGCTGTAGACCACACTATCTACCAAGAGAGTTCTCATCTGTATTATTTGTAGCCGTCTATTTACCACCACAGACCGATGCTGACACTAAGACTGCTCTCAACCAACTCTATAAGGCCATAAGCAAAGAAGAAAATGCTCACCCAGAAGCGGCGCTCCTACTGGCCGGGACTTTAATGCAGGCAAACTAAAATCAGTTTTACAAAAATGTTGCCAGCATGTCACATGTGCAACCAGGGGGGGGGGATCAGAAACCACCTTTACTCCACACAGAGATAAAGGTCTCCCCCGCCCTCCGTTTGGCAATTCTGACCAGAATTATATCCTCCGGATTCCTGCTTACAAGCAAAAACTAAAGCAAGAAGTACCAGTGACTCGCTCAATACAGAAGTGGTCAGATGACATGAATGCTACACTACTGGACTGTTTTGATAGCACAGACTGGAATATGTTCCCGGGATTCAACCAATGGCATTGAGGAATACACAACCTCAGTCATCAGCTTCATCAATAAGTGCATCGATGACGTCACCCCCACAGTGACTGTACGTACATATCCCATCCAGAAGCCATGGATTATAGGCAACATCCACATCGAGCTAAAGGGTGGAGCTGCCACTTTCAAGTAGTAGGAGACTAATCCGGATGCTTATAAGAAATCCCTCAGACAAACCATCAAACAAGCAAAGCGTCAATACAGGATTAAGATTGAATCTTACTACACCGTCTCTGACACTCGTCGGATGTGGCAGTGCTTGGAACTATTACGGACTACAAAGGGAAACCCAGATGTGAGCTGCCCAGTGACACGAGCCTAGCAGATGAGCTAAATGCCTTTCATGCTCACTTCGAGGCAGGCAACACTGAAGCATGCACGAGAGCACCAGCTATTCTGGATGACTGTGTGATAATACTCTCGGTAGCTGATGTGAACAAAACCTTTAAACAGGTCAACCATTTTTTTTCCACCTTTATTTAACCAGGTAGGCTAGTTGAGAACAAGTTCTCATTTGCAACTGCGACCTGGCCAAGATAAAGCATAGCAGTGTGAACAGACAACACAGAGTTACACATAGAGTAAACAATTAACAAGTCAATAACACAGTAGAAAAAAAGGGGAGTCTATATACATTGTGTGCAAAAGGCATGAGGAGGTAGGCGAATAATTACAATTTTGCAGATTAACACTGGAGTGATAAATGATCAGATGGTCATGTACAGGTAGAGATATTGGTGTGCAAAAGAGCAGAAAAGTAAATAAATAAAAACAGTATGGGGATGAGGTAGGTGAAAATGGGTGGCTATTTACCAATAGACTATGTACAGCTGCAGCGATCGGTTAGCTGCTCAGATAGCAGATGTTTGAAGTTGGTGAGAGAGATAAAAGTCTCTAACTTCAGCGATTTTAGCAATTCGTTCCAATCACAGGCAGCAGAGTACTGGAACGAAAGGCGGCCAAATGAGGTGTTGGCTTTAATGATGATCAGTGAGATACACCTGCTGGAGCGCGTGCTACGGATGGGTGTTGGCATCGTGACCAGTGAACTGAGATAAGGCGGAGCTTTACCTAGCATGGACTTGTAGATGACCTGGAGCCAGTGGGTCTGGCGACGAATATGTAGCGAGGGCCAGCCGACTAGAGCATACAAGTCGCAGTGGTGGGTGGTATAAGGTGCTTTAGTGACAAAACGGATGGCACTGTGATAAACTGCATCCAGTTTGCTGAGTAGAGTGTTGGAAGCAATTTTGTAGATGACATCGCCGAAGTCGAGGATCGGTAGGATAGTCAGTTTTACTAGGGTAAGTTTGGCGGCGTGAGTGAAGGAGGCTTTGTTGCGGAATAGAAAGCCGACTCTTGATTTGATTTTCGATTGGAGATGTTTGATATGAGTCTGGAAGGAGAGATCCTTCTCTCCACCCTCTCCGAGTTGGGCATCTCCGGCGCGGCCCACGCTTGGATTGCGTCCTACCTGACAGGTCGCTCCTACCAGGTGGCGTGGCGAGAATCTGTCTCCTCACCACACGCCCTCACCACTGGTGTCCCCCAGGGCTCTGTTCTAGGCCCTCTCCTATTCTCGCTATACACCAAGTCACTTGGCTCTGTCATAACCTCACATGGTCTCTCCTATCATTGCTATGCAGACGACACACAATTAATCTTCTCCTTTCCCCCTTCTGATGACCAGGTGGCGAATCGCATCTCTGCATGTCTGGCAGACATATCAGTGTGGATGACGGATCACCACCTCAAGCTGAACCTCGACAAGACGGAGCTGCTCTTCCTCCCGGGGAAGGACTGCCCGTTCCATGATCTCGCCATCACGGTTGACAACTCCATTGTGTCCTCCTCCCAGAGCGCTAAGAACCTTGGCGTGATCCTGGACAACACCCTGACGTTCTCAACTAACATCAAGGCGGTGGCCCGTTCCTGTAGGTTCATGCTCTACAACATCCGCAGAGTACGACCCTGCCTCACACAGGAAGCGGCGCAGGTCCTAATCCAGGCACTTGTCATCTCCCGTCTGGATTACTGCAACTCACTGTTGGCTGGGCTCCCTGCCTGTGCCATTAAACCCCTACAACTCATCCAGAACGCCGCAGCCCATCTGGTGTTCAACCTTCCCAAGTTCTCTCACGTCACCCCGCTCCTCCGCTCTCTCCACTGGCTTCCAGTTGAAGCTCGCATCCGCTACAAGACCATGGTGCTTGCCTACAGAGCTGTGAGGGGAACGGCACCTCAGTACCTCCAGGCTCTGATCAGGCCCTACACCCAAACAAGGGCACTGCGTTCATCCACCTCTGGCCTGCTCGCCTTCCTACCACTGAGGAAGTACAGTTCCCGCTCAGCCCAGTCAAAACTGTTCGCTGCTCTGGCCCCCCCAATGGTGGAACAAACTCCCTCACGACGCCAGGACAGTGGAGTCAATCACCACCTTCCGGAGACACCTGAAACCTCACCTCTTTAAGGAATACCTAGGATAGGATAAAGTAATCCTTCTCACCCCCCCCCCCTTAAAAGATTTAGATGCACTATTGTAAAGTGGCTGTTCCACTGGATGTCATAAGGTGAATGCACCAATTTGTAAGTCGCTCTGGATAAGAGCGTCTGCTAAATGACTTAAATGTAAATGTAAATGTAAATGAGAGTTTACAGTCTAGCCAGACACCTAGGTACTTATAGATGTCCACATATTCAAGGTCGGAACCATCCAGGGTGGTGATGCTAATCGGTCATGCGGGTGCATGCATTTGGTTTTACTAGCGTTTAAGAGCAGTTGGAGGCCACGGAAGGAGTGTTGTATGGCATTGAAGCTCGTTTGGAGGTTAGATAGCACAGTGTCCAAGGACGGGCCGGAAGTATATAGAATGGTGTCGTCTGCGTAGAGGTGGATCAGGGAATCGCCCGCAGCAAGAGCAACATTATTGATATACACAGAGAAAAGAGTCGGCCCGAGAATTGAACCCTGTGGCACCCCCATAGGGACTGCCAGAGGACCGGACAGCATGCCCTCCGATTTGACACACTGAACACTGTCTGCAAAGTAATTGGTGAACCAGGCAAGGCAGTCATCCGAAAAACCGAGGCTACTGAGTCTGCCGATAAGAATATGGTGATTGACAGAGTCGAAAGCCTTGGCAAGGTCGATGAAGACGGCTGCACAGTACTGTCTTTTATCGATGGCGGTTATGATATCGTTAAGTGTCATGTTTTGTCTTATTTTGTCTTGTCATTTTGCTTTTCCCTCTGTTCGTTTTCCCCCTGCTGGTCTTTTTAGGTTCGTTCCCCTCTTTCTCTCTTCCTCCCTCTCTCTCTTCTCTCTATCGCTCCGTCCCTGCTCCCAGCTGTTCCTATTCCCCTACTCAATCATCTAATCTTTTCACAGCTGTTCCGTATCTTGCCCTCTGATTAGAGTCCCTATTTCTCCCCTTGTCTTCCGTTTCTGTCCTGTCGGATCCTTGTCTATTGTTCACCGTGCTGTGTCTGTGTATCGCCCTGTCGTGTCGTGTTTCCCTCAGATGCTGCGTGGTCAGCAGGTGTCTGAGTCTGCTACGTTCAAGTGCCTTCCCGAGGCAACCTGCAGTTCTTGATCGAGTCTCCAGTCTGTTCTCGTCATTACGAGTGGAATTATGTCTTATGATTGTAGAATTACTTTACTGGATTAAAGACTCTGTTTTCGCCAAGTCGCTTTTGGGTCCTCATTCACCTACATGACAGAAGGATCCGACCAAGAATGGACCCAGCGACTATGGATTCTCTCTACTCTACTCTCGAGTTCCAGGGAGCGATGCTCGGCAGACACGAGCAGGAATTGTCTGCTGCTCGGCATGCCGTTGAGACCCTGGCCGCTCAGGTCTCCGACCTCTCAGGACAGTATCAGAGTCTTCGTCTCGTGTCACCAGCTACTTCCGGTTCTTCCGAGCCTCCGGAACCTAGGGTTAATAACCCACCATGTTATTCTGGGCAGCCCACTGAGTGCCGCTCCTTTCTCACCCAGTGTGATATAGTGTTCTCTCTCCAACCCAACACGTACTCAAGAGAGAGAGCTCGGATTGCCTACGTCATATCACTCCTTACTGGTCGGGCTCGGCAGTGGGGCACAGCTATCTGGGAGGCAAGCACTGAGTGTACTAACAATTATCTGAACTTTAAAGAGGAGATGATAAGGGTTTTTGATCGCTCAGTTTTTGGGAAAGAAGCTTCCTGGTCCCTGTCTTCCCTATGTCAAGGTAATCGATCCATAACGGATTACTCTATAGAGTTTCGCACTCTTGCTGCCTCCAGTAACTGGAACGAGCAGGCGTTGCTCGCTCGTTTTCTGGAGGGACTCCACGCTAAGGTTAAGGATGAGATTCTCTCTCGGGAGGTTCCATCCAGCGTGGATTCTTTGATTGAACTCGCTATTCGCATTGAACGACGGGTAGATCTTCGTCACCGAGCTCATAGAAGAGAGCTCGTGTTAACTGTGTCTCCCCTCTCTCCGACACTACCGTCTTTCCCCACTGACTCAGGTGTTGAGCCCATGCAGCTGGGGGGTATTCGCATCTCGACTAAGGAGAGGGAACGGAGAATCACCAACCGCCTCTGTCTCTATTGCGGTTCCGCTGGTCATTTTGTCATTTCATGTCCAGTTAAAGGCCAGAGCTCATCAGTAAGCGGAGGGCGACTGATAAGCGCTACTAGACGGTCCTCTCCGTCAAGTACATGTACTACCTTACCGGTCCATCTACGCTGGACCGGATCGGCAGCTTCCTGCAGTGCATTAATAGACTCTGGGGCAGAGGGCTGTTTTATGGACGAAGCCTGGGCGCGGGAACATGACATTCCTCTCAGACAGTTAGGGAGCCCACGGTCATGTTTGCCTTGGATGGTAGTCCTCTCCCCAGTATATTATATGAAACACTACCTTTAACCCTCACTGTATCTGGTAACCATAGTGAGACCATTTCTTTTTTGATTTTTGTTCACCTTTTACACCTGTTGTTTTGGGTCATCCCTGGCTAGTGTGTCATAATCCTTCTTTTGATTGGTCTAGTAATTCTATCCTTTCCTGGAACGTTTCTTGTCATGTGAAGTGTTTAATGTCTGCTATTTCTCCTGTTTGTTCTGTCCCCTCTTCTCAGGAGGAACCTGGTGATTTGACAGGAGTGCCGGAGGAGTATCATGGTCTGCGCACGGTCTTCAGTCGGTCCAGAACCAACTCCCTTCCTCCTCACCGGTCGTATGATTGTTGTCCTGTTCTCTTCAAGAAGCGTTTTGCATCCGCTCCTATCCTTGTTGCACCTGACGTCACTAAACCGTTTATTGTTGAGGTTGACGCGTCGGGGTGGGCGTGGGAGCCATTCTGTCCCAGCGCTCCGATACTGACGATGGGGTCCACCCTTGTGCGTATTTTTCTCATCGCCTGTCACCGTCGGAACGTAACTATGATGTGGCTAACCGCGAACTGCTCGCCATCCGTTTAGCCCTAGGCAAATGGCGACAGTGGTTGGAGGGGGCGACCGTTCCTTTTGTCATTTGGACTGACCAAAAGAACCTTGAGTACATCCGTTCTGCCAAACGACTGAATGCGCGTCATGCTCGTTGGGCGTTGTTTTTCGCTCGTTTCGAATTCGTTATTTCTTATTGCCCGGGTACTAAGAACACCAAGCCTCATGCTTTATCCCGTCTCTTTAGTTCTTCTGTGGCTTCTACCGATCCCGAGGGGATCCTTCCTGTTGGGCGTGTTGTCGGGTTGACTGTCTGGGGAATTGAGAGACAGGTTAAGCAAGCACTCACGCACACTGCGTCGCCGCGCGCTTGTCCTAGTAACCTTCTTTTCGTTCCTGTTTCTACTCGTCTGGCTGTTCTTCAGTGGGCTCACTCTGCCAAGTTAGCTGGCCATCCCGGCGTTCGGGGTACGCTTGCTTCTATTCGCCAGCGGTTTTGGTGGCCTACTCAGGAGCGTGACACGCGCCGTTTCGTGGCTGCGTGTTCGGACTGCGCGCAGAAGAAGTCTGGTAAATTTTTTTCTGCTTCTGCTCCTGGTCTTGCTGGGTTTCAGTCTGTTCCCTGCCATCGCATCTCTCCTGTTCTTGTTCCTGCCCTTGCTGTGTCTCAGTCTGTCCCTAGTTGTTACTCTCCTGGCCTGTTTGGTCCTGTTTGCTCTAAAGCTTTCAGTTCTCTACCCGTGTCTCATTTTTTTTTTAGAGTAGTACCCTAGTTTCCCTTTTTTTATCGTTTTTCGTTACGGTCCTGAGGAGAGGAGTTGGGTTCTTTCTCGGGACGTGCTGGACCGTTTGTGATCTATGATTTCCTCCGTTGCCGCCAGTGTTCCTCCTCGAGAGCACCAGGAGGCGCTCGGTGAGTGGGGGGGGGTACTGTCATGTTTTGTCTTATTTTGTCTTGTCATTTTGCTTTTCCCTCTGTTCGTTTTCCCCCTGCTGGTCTTTTTAGGTTCGTTCCCCTCTTTCTCTCTTCCTCCCTCTCTCTCTTCTCTCTATCGCTCCGTCCCTGCTCCCAGCTGTTCCTATTCCCCTACTCAATCATCTAATCTTTTCACACCTGTTCCGTATCTTGCCCTCTGATTAGAGTCCCTATTTCTCCCCTTGTTTTCCATTTCTGTCCTGTCGGATCCTTGTCTATTGTTCACCGTGCTGTGTCTGTGTATCGCCCTGTCGTGTCGTGTTTCCCTCAGATGCTGCGTGGTGAGCAGGTGTCTGAGTCTGCTACGTTCAAGTGCCTTCCCGAGGCAACCTGCAGTTCTTGATCGAGTCTCCAGTCTGTTCTCGTCATTACGAGTGGAATTATGTCTTATGATTGTAGAATTACTTTACTGGATTAAAGACTCTGTTTTCGCCAAGTCGCTTTTGGGTCCTCATTCACCTACATGACAGTTAAGTACCTTGAGCGTGGCTGAGGTGCACCCGTGACCGGAGCGGAAACCAGATTGCACAGCGGAGAAGGTACGGTGGGATTCGAGATGGTCAGTGACCTGTTTGTTGACTTGGATTTCGAAGACCTTAGATAGGCAGGGCAGGATGGATATAGGTCTGTAACAGTTTGGGTCCAGGGTGTCTCCCCCTTTGAAGAGGGGGATGACTGCGGCAGCTTTCCAATCCTCTGGGATCTCAGACGATATGAAAGAGAGGTTGAACAGGCTGGTAATAGGGGTTGCAACAATGGCGGCGGATAGTTTCAGAAATAGAGGGTCCAGATTGTCAAGCCCAGCTGATTTGTACGGGTCCAGGTTTTGCAGCTCTTTCAGAACATCTGCTATCTGGATTTGGGTAAAGGAGAACCTGGAGAGGCTTGGGCGATCTGTTGGCCGAGGTTGGAGTAGCCAGGCGGAAGGCATGGCCAGCCGTTGAGAAATGCTTGTTGAAGTTTTTGATAATCATGGATTTATCGGTGGTGACCGTGTTACCTAGCCTCAGTGCAGTGGGCAGCTGGGAGGAGGTGCTCTTGTTCTCCATGGACTTCACAGTGTCCCAGAACTTTTTGGAGTTGGAGCTACAGGATGCAAACTTCTGCCTGAAGAAGCTGGCCTAACTGACTGCGTGTATTGGTTCCTGACTTCCCTGAACAGTTGCATATCGCGGGGACTATTCCATGCTATTGCAGTCCGCCACAGGAGGTTTTGTGCTGGTCGAGGGCAGTCAGGTCTGGAGTGAACGAAGGGCTGTATCTGTTCTTAGTTCTGCATTTTTTGAACGGAGCATGCTTATCTAAAATGGCGAGGAAGTTACTTTTAAAGAATGACCAGGCATCCTCAACTGACGGGATGAGGTCAATGTCCTTCCAGGATACCCGGGCCAGGTCGATTAGAAAGGCCTGCTCACAGAAGTGTTTTAGGGAGCGTTTGACAGTGATGAGGGGTGGTCGTTTGACTGCGGCTCCATAGCGGATACAGGCAATGAGGCAGTGATCGCTGAGATCCTGGTTGAAGACAGCGGAGGTGTATTTGGAGGGCCAGTTGGTCCGGATGATGTCTATGAGGGTGCCAAGTGATCAGTGTTCAGGGGGCAGCGGTGGATGGGGCAGGGAAGCTGGACTGGCGAGTGTTATCCAGGTTTAAAAAACCTAACAATGACTAAATAGCTTGTAGCTAGTTAGCTGGTAAGCTTCTGGAGGTTCTTGAGTGTGTTCTAAAAATAAAAAATAATAGCGATTCCGTATCACATTGGGTGAGGCAGGTTACCGGAAGGTATAAACAAAATAAAAATCGAAAAGAGATAAAAAAGTAAATATGGGTCCAGTGAGTGTTTGGGACGCGGCGATTCAGACGGTTAGCAGGCCTGTGCTAACAAGCTAACAGTTAGTAGGCCGGGGCTAAACAAGCTAGCAGTTAGCAGGCCGAATTAGCAAGAAAGGAGATAGCAAGGGCTAGAGAGTTGGACTTTGGGGGACGTCGCAATGGGGTGAGTCTGTTTATTCCTCTTCATGCAGTGACATCGATAGACCGGTCGTGGGTCCGGGTATTGTAGCCCAGGAGTATGCTATGGTGGTAGCACAGGGGCTCTGGCCGGGCTAGCTTCAAGCTAAGTGGGTGGAAACGCTAGCCAGGAGTAATCATCCGGGGTTGCGGATAGCTAGTTGTGAAGATCCAGCTGAAAAATGTTACGTTTGCGGTGGGAATCCGGGGATAAAAAAATAAATAGGTATAAAAATATATAAAAATAAATAGGTCCGTTAGCTGGTAGTTAGCTGGCTGGCTTCAGTTGAGGGGTTCCGGGTCCGAAGTAAATATAAATACTTTAGGAAAAATAGCTACATTGGGTGAGGCGGGTTGCAGGAGAATATTTAGAAGCTGAGGTTTAGTAAAATGTTTTAAAAGATATGCAAAGAAAAATATGTAAAAACGGAAAAAAAAACGACGACATCTTACTGCTACGCCATCTTGGAGCATTCACAAAGCCGCTGGGCCAGACTGATTACCAGGACGTGTACTCAAAGCCGATGGGCCAGACTGATTACGTCAAAGGATGTGCGGACCAACTGTCACTGACATGTTCAACCTCTCCCTGACCGAGTCTATAATACCTACACGTTTCAAACAGACCACCATAGTCCCTGTGCCCAAGGCAGTGAAGGTAACCTGCCTAAATGATTACCGAACTCTAGTAAGAATTTGAGTCAACATGGGCCAGCATCTCTATGGAACACTTTGACACCTTGTAGAGTCCATGTCCCAATGAATTGAGGCTATTCTGAGAGCAAAA
>NC_060189.1:15582528-15590028 GCF_021184085.1 Oncorhynchus gorbuscha
CCTGTCCCCCGTGCCATTCCAGTGTAGCCCCGTGTCCTAGGCATGTTGCTAGCATGTTGTGGGCGTGTAGCCGGCATGCTGTGGCTGAGTGGTGCTGTCTAATCTTGGGGGGTAAGAGAGCGTCGACTTCCCAGGGCTCTCTCTGCTCAGCACCTTGTTAGACAGCCACTCCAGGAGCACCACACCCCAACACCCCTGTCACAACCACTTCTCTACCTCCTCCATCTCCCTCTCTCCTTCCCCCTCTCTCTACACTTTTCTCTCTCCCATCTCTCACTCCTCTTCATCCCCCTCTAACTCTCTCTCCCATCCTTTCCCCTATATTTATCTCCTCCATCTACCTCCCTCCCTTTATCCATCCCCTTCTCTCTACATCTCTCCCCCTACTCCCTCACTCCCTCTCTCCATCCCCCTCTCTCTACATCTCTCTCTCTCCCTACTCCCTCACTCCCTCTCTCCATCCCCCTCTCTCTACATCTCTCTCTCCCTACTCCCTCACTCCCTCTCTCCATCTCCTTCTCTCTACATCTCTCTCTCCCTACTCCCTCTCTCCATCCCCCTCTCTCTACATCTCTCTCTCCCTCACTCCCTCACTCCCTCTCTCCATCCACCTCTCTTTCCATCTCTCTCTCCACCTACTCCCTCACTCCATCTCTCAATCCCATTCTCTCTACATCTCTCTCTCCCTACTCCCTCACTCCCTCTCTCCATCCCCCTCTCTCTACATCTCTCTCTCCCTACTCCCTCACTCCCTCTCTCCATCCCCCTCTCTACATCTCTCTCTCCCTACTCCCTCTCTCCATCCCCCTCTCTCTACATCTCTCTCTCCCTACTCCCTCACTCCCTCTCTCCATCCCCCTCTCTCTACATCTCTCTCTCTCCCTACTCCCTCACTCCCTCTCTCCATCCCCCTCTCTCTACATCTCTCTCTCCCTACTCCCTCACTCCCTCTCTCCATCCACCTCTCTTTCCATCTCTCTCCCTACTCCCTCACTCCCTCTCTCCATCCCCCTATCTCTACATCTCTCTCCCCCTACTCCCTCAGTCCCTCTCTACATCCCCCTCTCTATACCCCTCTCACTCTTTTCATCCCCTCTTTCTTCCTCCTCCATATCTCTTTCCATTCCTCTCTCACAGGGTCAGGTCAGTGGGTGTCATTGTGTCATTGCATTAAGTTCTAATTCAGCTGACTGCTTTTAAGTGTTTTGTTTCATCTTCCTGATTGTTATTAATTTGTCAATTATAACAAACCTCATGGTGTTATAGTCTTCTTTGAACACGTTATTGATTTATGTTTGTTGGAGGGGTGAATATGTTGAAGTTGAAAGTTGTTTTTATTTTATATACATACACATAAAACAGTGAACTAATACTTTGTGGATGGGAGGTGTGTTTTCCTGTATGTGTGTGTGTGTGTGTGTGTGTGTGTGTGTGTGTGTGTGTGTGTGTGTGTGTGTGTGTGTGTGTGTGTGTGTGTGTGTGTGTGTGTGTGTGTGTGTGTGTGTGTGTGTGTGTGTGTGTGTGTGTGTGTGTGTGTGTGTGTGTGTGTGTGTGTGTGTGTGTGTGTGTGTGTGTGTGTGTGTGTGTGTGTGTGTGGTTGACAGGCTTTGAGTGTGTTGTCTGCATTAAGGAAACTGCTGTCTCTGGCTAATGGAGGAACAGTCCAGCCTAACACGGACTGGCAGGTTACACACACACACACACACACGTGCACACTTCAGCAAGGAGGGGGTGAGAGGGGGGCGTGCACACTTCAGCAAGGAGGGGGTGAGGGGGGGGGCGTGCACACTTCAGCAAGGAGGGGGTGAGGGGGGCGTGCACACTTCAGCAAGGAGGGGGTGAGGGGGGGGGGCGTGCACACTTCGGGGGTGAGGGGGGGCGTGCACACTTCAGCAAGGAGGGGGTGATAACAGATAACTAACGCCATATAGAGCTAACACTACAGAGAGCTAAAGCCATATAGAGCTACCACTACAGAGAACTAAAGCCATATAGAGCTAACACTACAGAGAACTAAAGCCATATAGAGCTAACACTACAGAGAACTAAAGCCATATAGAGCTACCACTACAGAGAACTAAAGCCATATAGAGCTACCACTACAGAGAGCTAAAGCCATATAGAGCTACCACTACAGAGAACTAAAGCCATATAGAGCTACCACTACAGAGAGCTAAAGCCATATAGAGCTAACACTACAGAGAACTAAAGCCATATAGAGCTACCACTACAGAGAGCTAAAGCCATATAGAGCTAACACTACAGAGAACTAAAGCCATATAGAGCTAACACTACAGAGAACTAAAGCCATATAGAGCTAACACTACAGAGAACTAACGCCATATAGAGCTAATACTACAGAGAACTAACGCCATATAGAGCTAACACTACAGAGAGCTAAAGCCATATAGAGCTAACACTACAGAGAACTAAAGCCATATAGAGCTAACACTACAGAGAACTAACGCCATATAGAGCTACCACTACAGAGAGCTAAAGCCATATAGAGCTAACACTACAGAGAAGTAAAACCATATAGAGCTAACACTACAGAGAACTAACGCCATATAGAGCTAACACTACAGAGAGCTAAAGCAGTAGAGAGCTAACACTACAGAGAACTAAAGCCATATAGAGCTAACACTACAGAGAACTAAAGCAGGAGAGAGCTAACACTACAGAGAACTAAAGCAGTAGAGAGCTAACACTACAGAGAACTAAAGCCATATAGAGCTAACACTACAGAGAACTAAAGCCATATAGAGCTACCACTACAGAGAGCTAAAGCCATATAGAGCTACCACTACAGAGAACTAAAGCAATATAGAGCTAACACTACAGAGAACTAAAGCCATATAGAGCTAACACTACAGAGAACTAAAGCAGTAGAGAGCTAACACTACAGAGAACTAAAGCCATATAGAGCTAACACTACAGAGAACTAAAGCCATATAGAGCTAACACTACAGAGAACTAACGCCATATAGAGCTAATACTACAGAGAACTAACGCCATATAGAGCTACCACTACAGAGAGCTAAAGCCATATAGAGCTAACACTACAGAGAACTAAAGCCATATAGAGCTAACACTACAGAGAACTAACGCCATATAGAGCTACCACTACAGAGAGCTAAAGCCATATAGAGCTAACACTACAGAGAACTAAAGCCATATAGAGCTAACACTACAGAGAACTAACGCCATATAGAGCTAACACTACAGAGAGCTAAAGCAGTAGAGAGCTAACACTACAGAGAACTAAAGCCATATAGAGCTAACACTACAGAGAACTAAAGCAGTAGAGAGCTAACACTACAGAGAACTAAAGCAGTAGAGAGCTAACACTACAGAGAACTAAAGCCATATAGAGCTAACACTACAGAGAACTAAAGCCATATAGAGCTACCACTACAGAGAGCTAAAGCCATATAGAGCTACCACTACAGAAAACTAAAGCCATATAGAGCTAACACTACAGAGAACTAACGCCATATAGAGCTAATACTACAGAGAACTAACGCCATATGGAGCTAATACTACAGAGAGCTAAAGCCATATAGAGCTACCACTACAGAGAACTAAAGCCATATAGAGCTACCGCTACAGAGAACTAAAGCCATATAGAGCTAACACTACAGAGAACTAAAGCAGTAGAGAGCTAACACTACAGAGAACTAAAGCCATATAGAGCTAACACTACAGAGAACTAAAGCCATATAGAGCTAACACTACAGAGAACTAAAGCCATATAGAGCTAACACTACAGAGAACTAAGGCCATATAGAGCTAACACTACAGAGAGCTAACGCCATATAGAGCTAACACTACAGAGAACTAACACCATATAGAGCTAACACTACAGAGAGCTAACGCCATATAGAGCTAACACTACAGAGAACTAAGGCCATATAGAGCTAACACTATAGAGAGGTAAAGCCATATAGAGCTAACACTACAGAGAACTAACACCATATAGAGCTAACACTACAGAGAGCTAAAGCCATAGAGAGCTAACACTACAGAGAGGTAAAGCCATATAGAGCTAACACTACAGAGAACTAACGCCATAGAGAGCTAACACTACAGAGAGGTAAAGCCATATAGAGCTAACACTACAGAGAACTAACGCCATGTGGAGCTAACACTACAGAGAACTAACGCCATGTGGAGCTAACACTACAGAGAACTAACACCATATGGAGCTAACACTACAGAGAGCTAACACCATATGGAGCTAACACTACAGAGAACTAACGCCATATAGAGCTAACACTACAGAGAACTAACGCCATATAGAGCTAACACTACAGAGAACTAACGCAGTAGAGAGCTAACACTACAGAGAGCTAACGCCATATGGAGCTAACACTACAGAGAACTAAAGCAGTAGAGAGCTAACACTACAGAGAACTAACGCAGTAGAGAGCTAACACTACAGAGAACTAACGCCATATAGAGCTAACACTACAGAGAGCTAACGCCATATGGACCTAACACTACAGAGAACTAACGCCATATAGAGCTAACACTACAGAGAGCTAACGCCATATGGAGCTAACACTACAGAGAACTAAAGCAGTAGAGAGCTAACACTACAGAGAGCTAAAGCAGTAGAGAGCTAACACTACAGAGAACTAACACCATATGGAGCTAACACTACAGAGAGCTAAAGCAGTAGAGAGCTAACACTACAGAGAGCTAAAGCAGTAGAGAGCTAACACTACAGAGAACTAACGCCATATGGAGCTAACACTACAGAGAACTAACGCCATATGGAGCTAACACTACAGAGAACGAACGCCATATGGAGCTACCACTACAGAGAACTAACGCCATGTGGAGCTAACACTACAGAGAACTAACGCCATATGGAGCTACCACTACAGAGAACTAACGCCATATGGAGCTAACACTACAGAGAGCTAAAGCCATAGAGAGCTAACACTACAGAGAGCTAAAGCCATATAGAGCTAACACTACAGAGAACTAACGCCATGTGGAGCTAACACTACAGAGAACTAACGCCATATGGAGCTACCACTACAGAGAACTAACGCCATATGGAGCTAACACTACAGAGAACTAACGCCATATGGAGCTACCACTACAGAGAACTAACGCCATATGGAGCTAACACTACAGAGAGCTAAAGCAGTAGAGAGCTAACACTACAGAGAGCTAAAGCCATATAGAGCTAACACTACAGAGAGCTACACTACAGAGAACTAAGACTACAGAGAGATAACACCATAGAGAGCTAATGCCATAGAGAGCTAACACTGCAGAGAGCTAACACTGCAGAGAGCTAACACTACAGAGAGCTAACACTATCAAAAGCTAACACTATACAGAGCTAACACTACAGAGAGCTAACACTATAGAGAGCTAACACTATAGAGAGCTAACACTACAGAGAGCTAACACCACAGAGAGATAACACTACAGAGAGCTAACACTACAGACAGATAACACTATAGAGAGCTAACGCCACAGAGAGATATCACTACAGAGAGATAACGCCACAGAGAGATAACACTATAGAGAGCTAACGCCACAGAGAGCTAACACTACAGAGAGATAACACTACAGAGAGCTAACGCCACAGAGAGATAACACTACAGAGAGATAACACTACAGAGAGCTAACGCCACAGAGAGATAACACTACATTGAGCTAACGCCACAGAGATAACACTACAGAGAGCTAACTCCACAGAGATAACACTACAGAGACCTAACACTACAGAGAGCTAACGCCACAGAGAGCTAACACTACAGAGAGCTAACACTACAGAGAGCTAATGCCACAGAGAGCTAACACTACAGAGAGCTACACTACAGCAAGCTAAGACTACAGAGAGCTAACACCATAGAGAGCTAACGCCATAGAGAGCTAACACTGCAGAGAGCTAACACTGCAGAGAGCTAACACTATCGAAAGCTAACACTATACAGAGCTAACACTACAGAGAGCTAACACTATAGAGAGCTAACACTATAGAGATCTAACACTACAGAGAGCTAACACTATAGAGAGCTAACACTACAGAGAGCTAACACCACAGAGAGATAACACTACAGAGAGCTAACACTACAGAGAGATAACACTATAGAGAGCTAACGCCACAGAGAGCTATCACTATAGAGAGCGAACGCCACAGAGAAATAACACTATAGAGATCTAACTCCACAGAGAGATACCACTACAGAGAGATAACGCCACAGAGAGATAACACTACAGAGAGCTAACGCCACAGAGAGCTAACACTACAGAGACCTAACACTACAGAGAGCTAACACCACAGAGAGCTAACACTACAGAGAGCTAACACTACAGAGAGATGACACTACAGAGAGCTAACACTACAGAGAGCTAATGCCACAGAGAGCTAACACTACAGAGAGATAACACTACAGAGAGATAACACTACAGAGAGATAACACTACAGAGAGCTAACGCCACAGAGAGCTAACAATACAAAGAGCTCACAGAGATAACACTACAGAGAGCTAACACCACAGAGAGATAACACTACAGAGAGCTCACAGAGATAACACTACAGAGAGCTAACTCCACAGAGACCTAACACTACAGAGAGCTAACACCACAGAGAGCTAACACTACAGAGAGCTAACACTACACAGAGATAACACTACAGAGAGCTAACACTACAGAGAGCTAACACTACAGAGAGCTAATGCCACAGAGAGCTAACACTACAGAGAGATAACACTACAGAGAGATAACACTACAGAGAGCTAACACTACAGAGAGATAACACTACAGAGAGCTCACAGAGATAACACTACAGAGAGCTAACTCCACAGAGAGATAACACTACAGAGAGATAATGCCACAGAGAGATAACGCTACAGAGAGCTAACGCCACTTAGAGATAACACTACAGAGAGCTAACGCCACAGAGAGAAGCAAGATAGAGAGGAACACTTGAATAAATAACAATGGAGGAAGAGGGAGAGAGGGATAATGAAGGAGGACGGGGGAGAGAGGGATAATGAAGGAGGAAGGGGGAGATAGGGATAATGAAGGAGGAAGGGGAAGAAGGGATAATGAAGTGGGAAGGGGGAGAGAAGGATAATGAAGGAGGAACAGGGAGAGAGGGATAATGAAGGAGGAAGGGGAAGAGAAGGATAATGAACAAGGAAGGGGAGATAGGGATAATGAAGAAGGATTGGGGGAGAAAGGATAATGAAGGAGGAAATGGAGAGAGGGATAATGAAGGAGGAAGGGGCAGATAAGGATAATGTAGAAGGAAGGGGAGAAGGGATAATGAAGGAGGAATGGGGAGAGAGGGATAATGAGGAAGAATGGTGAGAGAGGGATAATGAAGAAGGAAGGGGGAGAGAGGGATAATGAAGTAAGAGTGAACGAGTTTATGGAACTGAGGGGAAGGTTGCTCTTCAAAATCACAGAAGATGGAGTGAAAGGGTGGTTATGGAACGTTATATTTTATTCTTGCTGCTATTGTTTAATTCA
>NC_060189.1:15595028-15622528 GCF_021184085.1 Oncorhynchus gorbuscha
GTAGGGTATGTAGGGTATGTAAACATATAATAGTGGCATTGTTTAAAGCGGCTAGTGATACATTTTTTACATCAATTTTTCCATTATTAAAGTGTCTGGAGTTTAGTCAATATGTTGGCAGCAGCCACTCAATGTTAGTAGTGGCTGTTTAACAGTCTGATGGCCTTGAGATCCTCGGTCCCTGCTTTGATGCACCTGTACTGACCTCGCCTTCTGGATGATACCGGGGTGAACAGGAAGTGGCTCGGGTCGTTGTTGTCCTTGATGATCTTTATGGCCTTCCTGTGACATCGGGTGGTGTAGATGTCCTGGAGGGCAGGTAGCTTACACCCCGGCGATGCGTTGTGCAGACCTCACTAACCTCTGGAGAGCCTTACGTTTGTGGGCGTAGCAGTTGCCTTACCAGGCGGTGATACAGCCCGACAGGATGCTCTCAATTGTGCATCTGTAAAAGTTTGTGAGTGCATTTGGTGACAAGCCAAATTTCTTCAGCCTCCTGAGGTTGAAGAGGTGCTGCTGCGCCTTCTTCACCACGCTGTCTGTGTGGGTGGACCAATTCAGTTTGTCCGTGATGTGTACGCCGAGGAACATAAAACTTACTACCTTCTCCACTACTGTACCGTTTATGTGGATAGGGGGCTGCTCCCTCTGCTGTTTCCTGAAGTCCACGATCATCTCCTTTGTTTTGTTGACATTGAGTGTGAGGTTATTTTCCTGACATCACACTCCGAGGGCCCTCACCTCCTCCCTGTAGGCCGTCTCATTGTTGTTGGTAATCAAGCCTACCACTGTAGTGTTGTCTGCAAACTTGATGATTGAGTTGGAGGCGCGCATGGCCACGCAGTCGTGGGTGAACAGGGAGTACAGGAGAGGGCTCAGAACGCACCCTTGTGGAGCCCCAGTGTTGAGGATCAGCGGGGTGGAGATGCTGTTACCTACCCTCACCACCTGGGGGCGGCCCGTCAGGAAGTCCAGTACCCAGTTGCACAGGGCGGGGTCGAGACCCAGTCTCAACATCAACAGTGAAGAGATGACTTCAGGATGCAATGAAATAGCCATATCTGAGACTGCCCAATAAAAATCAAAGATTTAGATGAGCAAAATAACACAGACACTGGACAGAGGAACTCTGCATAGAAGGCCAGCATCCCGGAGCCGCCTCTTCACTGTTGATGGTGTTTTGCTGGTATTATTTAATGAAGCTGCCAGTTGAGGATGTGTGAGGCGTCTGTTTCTCAAACTAGACACTCTAATGTACTTGTCCTCTTGCTCAGTTGTGTACCAGGGACTCCCACTTCTCTTTCTATTCTGCTTAGAGCCCGTTTGCGCTGTTCTGTGAAGGGAGTAGAACACAGTGTTGTTCGAGATCTTCAGTTTCTTAGCAATTTCTCGCATGGAATAGCCTTCATACATCAGAACAAGAATAGACTGATAAGTTTCAGAAGAAAGGTCTTTGTTTCTGGCCATTTTGAGAATGTAATAAAAAAAATGTATTTCATGAACAAGGACATTTCTTAGTGACCCTAAAATTTTGAACGGTAGTTAATATTATAATATCTGGCATTCCGGACTGTCATACATATGTTCCACCAGAGAGCTACATTATTCCTACAGTATTCCTAAACTATTCCTACAATATTCCTACAGTATTCCCACAGTATTCCTACAATATTCCCACCGGCATTCACTTATTCCCTCCACAATGGTATTCCATGTTGCCGTTTAGCATATCACATGAATATTTGATCAGACTAATTTGTATCGGACCGTACCATTATCCTAACTATGGATATGGAGTGTGTGTGTGTGTATTTGATCAGACTAATTTGTATCGGACCGTACCATTATCCTAACTATGCATATGGAGTGTGTGTGTGTGTGTGTGAGCCTGCGCGTGCGTGCGTGTGCGTGTGTGTGTCCGTGCATTTGTGCATGTGTGAGTGAGTATCTGCGTGGCTGTGTGCATGCATGTGTATACACTACATTATGTGTGTGTGTGTGGTCTGTTGTCTTTTCTATATTACTGGGCCAGAGGCCTTCGCAACACAAGATACATTTTGGTGAAGCAATCCTCTGTGCTGTGTGGTATCTGATGAAGACTAATTTGGCCAGTGGGGTATTGAGTGTCTGTCCCCAACTTAGTATCGAGTGTCTGTCCCGAACTTAGTATCGAGTGTCTGTCCCCAACTTAGTATCGGGTGTCTGTCTCCAACTTAGTATCGGGTGTCTGTCTCCAACTTAGTATCGGGTGTCTGTCCCCAACTTAGTATCGGGTGTCTGTCTCCAACTTAGTATCGAGTGTCTGTCCCCAACTTAGTATCGGGTGTCGGTCCCCAACTTAGTATCGGGTGTCTGTCTCCAACTTAGTATCGAGTGTCTGTCTCCAACTTAGTATCGGGTGTCTGTCTCCAACTTAGTATCGGGTGTCTGTCTCCAACTTAGTATCGGGTGTCTGTCTCCAACTTAGTATCGAGTGTCTGTCTCCAACTTAGTATCGGGTGTCTGTCTCCAACTTAGTATCGGGTGTCTGTCTCCAACTTAGCATCGAGTGTCTGTCCCCAACTTAGTATCGAGTGTCTGTCCCGAACTTAGTATCGAGTGTCTGTCCCCAACTTAGTATCGGGTGTCTGTCTCCAACTTAGTATCGGGTGTCTGTCTCCAACTTAGTATCGGGTGTCTGTCCCCAACTTAGTATCGGGTGTCTGTCCCCAACTTAGTATCGGGTGTCTGTCTCCAACTTAGTATCGAGTGTCTGTCTCCAACTTAGTATCGGGTGTCTGTCTCCAACTTAGTATCGGGTGTCTGTCTCCAACTTAGCATCGAGTGTCTGTCCCCAACTTAGTATCGAGTGTCTGTCTCCAACTTAGTATCGGGTGTCTGTCCCCAACTTAGTATCGGGTGTCTGTCTCCAACTTAGTATCGGGTGTCTGTCTCCAACTTAGTATCGAGTGTCTGTCCCCAACTTAGTATCGGGTGTCTGTCTCCAACTTAGTATCGGGTGTCTGTCTCCAACTTAGTATCGAGTGTCTGAACCCAACTTAGTATCGGGTGTCTGTCTCCAACTTAGTATCGAGTGTCTGTCTCCAACTTAGTATCGGGTGTCTGTCTCCAACTTAGTATCGGGTGTCTGTCTCCAACTTAGTATCGGGTGTCTGTCTCCAACTTAGTATCGAGTGTCTGTCTCCAACTTAGTATCGGGTGTCTGTCTCCAACTTAGTATCGGGTGTCTGTCTCCAACTTAGCATCGAGTGTCTGTCCCCAACTTAGTATCGAGTGTCTGTCCCGAACTTAGTATCGAGTGTCTGTCCCCAACTTAGTATCGGGTGTCTGTCTCCAACTTAGTATCGGGTGTCTGTCTCCAACTTAGTATCGGGTGTCTGTCCCCAACTTAGTATCGGGTGTCTGTCCCCAACTTAGTATCGGGTGTCTGTCTCCAACTTAGTATCGAGTGTCTGTCTCCAACTTAGTATCGGGTGTCTGTCTCCAACTTAGTATCGGGTGTCTGTCTCCAACTTAGCATCGAGTGTCTGTCCCCAACTTAGTATCGAGTGTCTGTCTCCAACTTAGTATCGGGTGTCTGTCCCCAACTTAGTATCGGGTGTCTGTCTCCAACTTAGTATCGGGTGTCTGTCTCCAACTTAGTATCGAGTGTCTGTCCCCAACTTAGTATCGGGTGTCTGTCTCCAACTTAGTATCGGGTGTCTGTCTCCAACTTAGTATCGAGTGTCTGAACCCAACTTAGTATCGAGTGTCTGTCCCCAACTTAGTATCGAGTGTCTGTCTCCAACTTAGTATCGAGTGTCTGTCCCCAACTTAGTATCGAGTGTCTGTCCCCAACTTAGTGTGGAGTGTCTGTCTCCAACTTAGTATCGGGTGTCTGTCCCCAACTTAGTATCGGGTGTCTGTCTCCAACTTAGTATCGAGTGTCTGTCTCCAACTTAGTATCGGGTGTCTGTCTCCAATTTAGTATCGAGTGTCTGTCCCCAACTTAGTATCGAGTGTCTGTCCCCAACTTAGTATCGGGTGTCTGTCTCCAACTTAGTATCGGGTGTCTGTCTCCAACTTAGTATCGGGTGTCTGTCCCCAACTTAGTATCGGGTGTCTGTCTCCAACTTAGTATCGGGTGTCTGTCTCCAACTTAGTATAGGGTGTCTGACCCCAACTTAGTATCGGGTGTCTGTCCCCAACTTAGTATCGGGTGTCTGTCTCCAACTTAGTATCGAGTGTCTGTCCCCAACTTAGTATCGAGTGTCTGTCTCCAACTTAGTATCGGGTGTCTGTCTCCAACTTAGTATCGAGTGTCTGTCCCCAACTTAGTATCGAGTGTCTGTCCCCAACTTAGTATCGAGTGTCTGTCTCCAACTTAGTATCGAGTGTCTGTCCCCAACTTAGTATTGAGTGTCTGTCCCCAACTTAGTGTCGAGTGTCTGTCTCCAACTTAGTATCGAGTGTCTGTCCCCAACTTAGTATCGAGTGTCTGTCCCCAACTTAGGATCGAGTGTCTGTCTCCAACTTAGTATCGGGTGTCTGTCTCCAACTTAGTATCGGGTGTCTGTCTCCAATTTAGTATAGGGTGTCTGTCTCCAACTTAGTATCGGGTGTCTGTCTCCAATTTAGTATCGGGTGTCTGTCTCCAACTTAGTATCGAGTGTCTGTCCCCAACTTAGTATCGGGTGTCTGTCCCCAACTTAGTATAGGGTGTCTGTCTCCAACTTAGTATCAGGTGTCTGTCCCCAACTTAGTATCGGGTGTCTGTCTCCAATTTAGTATCGGGTGTCTGTCCCCAACTTAGTATCGGGTGTCTGTCTCCAACTTAGTATCGGGTGTCTGTCCCCAACTTAGTATCGGGTGTCTGTCTCCAACTTAGTATTGGGTGTCTGTCCCCAACTTAGTATCGGGTGTCTGTCTCCAACTTAGTATTGGGTGTCTGTCCCCAACTTAGTATCGGGTGTCTGTCTCCAACTTAGTATCGGGTGTCTGTCACCAACTTAGTATCGGGTGTCTGTCCCCAACTTAGTATCGGGTGTCTGTCACCAACTTAGTATCGGGTGTCTGTCACCAACTTAGTATCGGGTGTCTGTCCCCAACTTAGTATCGGGTGTCTGTCTCCAACTTAGTATCGGGTGTCTGTCTCCAACTTAGTATCGGGTGTCTGTCCCCAACTTAGTATCGAGTGTCTGTCTCCAACTTAGTATCGGGTGTCTGTCTCCAACTTAGTATTGGGTGTCTGTCAGTTAAGAACACATTCTTATTTACAATGACGGCCCAGGAACAGTGGGTTAACAGCCCTGTTCAGGGGCAGAACAACAGATTTTTTACCTTGTCAACTCAGGGATTCGATCAAGCAACCTTTCAGTTACTTGCCCAACACTCTAACCACTAGGCTACCTGCCGCCCCATGCATGCACATGCATGCACACACATAGAGAAAGACACACACAAACACACACATACGTGCATGCACACACAGACAAACATACACATATACATATGCATACACACACATACATGCACTCTGTACACTCAGACAGTCAAAACCTAGTAACAGCAGCAGTAGCCACAGGAGTAGTAGCAGCAGGGGTAGTAGCAGTAGTAGTAGTAGTAGTAGTAGTATTAGTAGTAGTAGTAGAAGTAGTGGTAGTAGTAGTAACACTAGCAGTAATAGTTGTGGTAGTAGTAGTTGTAGTAGTAACAGTAGCAGTAATAGTAGTAGTAGTAGTAACAGTAGCAGTAATAGTAGTAGTAGTAGTAGTAACAGTAGCAGTAATAGTAGTAGTAGCAGTAGTAGTAGTAGTAGTAGTAGTAGTAGTAGAAGTAGTAGCAGCAGTAGTAGTAGTAGTAAAAGTAGCAGCAGTTGTAGTAACAGCAGCAGCAGTAGTAGTAACAGCAGCAACAGCAGTAGTAGTAACAGCAGCAGCAGTAGTAGTAACAGCAGCAGCAGCAGTAGTAGTAACAGCAGCAGCAGTAGTAGTAACAGCAGCAGCAGCAGTAGTAGTAACAGCAGCAGCAGTAGTAGTAACAGCAGCAGCAGCAGTAGTAGTAACAGCAGCAGCTGTAGTAACAGCAGCAGTAGTAGTAACAGCAGCAGCAGTAGTAGTAACAGCAGCAGTAGTAATAACAGCTGCAGTAGTAGTAGTAACAGCAACAGCAGTAGTAGTAACAGCAGCAGTAGTAATAACAGCAGCAGTAGTAGTAGTAACAGCAGCAGTAGTAGTAACAGCAGCAGTAGTAGTAACAGCAGCAGTAGTAATAATAGCTGCAGTAGTAGTAGTAACAGCAACAGCAGTAGTAGTAACAGCAGCAGCAGTAGTAGTAACAGCAGCAGCAGTAGTAGTAACAGCAGCAGCAGTAGTAGTAACAGCAGCAGCAGTAATAGTAACAGCAGCAGTAGTAGTAACAGCAGCAGCTGTAGTAACAGCAGCAGTAGTAATAACAGCAGCAGTAGTAATAACAGCAGCAGTAGTAGTAGTAACAGCAGCAGTAGTAATAACAGCAGCAGTAGTAGTAGTAACAGCAGCAGTAGTAATAACAGCAGCAGTAGTAATAACAGCAGCAGTAGTAGTAACAGCAGTAGTAGTAATAACAGCAGCAGTAGTAATAACAGCAGCAGTAGTAGTAGTAACAGCAGCAGTAGTAGTAACAGCAGTAGTAGTAATAACAGCAGCAGTAGTAGTAACAGCAGCAGTAGTAATAACAGCAGCAGTAGTAATAACAGCAGCAGTAGTAGTAACAGCAGCAGTAATAGTAACAGCAGTAGTAGTAATAACAGCAGCAGTAGTAATAACAGCAGCAGTAGTAATAACAGCAGCAGTAGTAGTAACAGCAGCAGTAGTAATAACAGCAGTAGTAGTAGTAGTAACAGCAGCAGTAGTAATAACAGCAGCAGTAGTAGTAGTAACAGCAGCAGTAGTAGTAACAGCAGCAGCTGTAGTAACAGCAGAAGTAGTAATAACAGCAGCAGTAGTAGTAGTAACAGCAGCAGTAGTAGTAACAGCAGCAGTAGTAATAACAGCAGCAGTAGTAATAACAGCAGCAGCAGTAGTGGAAACAGCAGCAACAGCAGTAATAGTAACAGCAGCAGCAGCAGTAGTAACAGCAGCAGTTGTAGTAATAACAGCAGCAGTAGTAATAACAGCAGCAGCAGTAGTAGTAACAGCAGCAGCAGTAGTAGTAACAGCAGCAGTAGTAGTAGTAGTAGCAGTAACAGCAGCAGCAGTAGTAACAGCAGCAGTAATAGTAACAGTAGCAGCAGGAGTAGTAACAGTAGTAGCAGTAGTAACAGCAGCAGCAGTAGTAGTAGTAACAGCAGCAGTAGTAGTAACAGCAGCAGCAGCAGTAGTAGTAACAGTAGTAGCAGTAGTAACAGTAGTAGTAACAGCAGCAGCAGCAGTAGTAGTAACAGTAGTAGCAGTAGTAACAGTAGTAGTAACAGCAGCAGCAGCAGTAGTAGTAACAGTAGTAGCAGTAGTAACAGTAGTAGTAACAGCAGCAGCAGCAGTAGTAGTAACAGTAGTTGCAGTAGTAGTAACAGCAGCAGTAGTAGTAACAGCAGCAGCAGCAGTAATAGCAGCAGCAGTAGTAATAGCAGCAGCAGCAGTAATAGCAGCAGCAGTAGTAGTAACAGCAGCAGCAGCAGTAGTAGTAGTAGCAGCAGCAGTAATAGCAGCAGCAGTAGTAGTAGCAGCAGCAGCAGTAGTAGCAGCAGCAGCAGCAGTAATAGTAACAACAGCAGCAATAGTAGTAGTAACAACAGTAGTAGCAGTAGTAACAGCAGTAGCAGCAGTAGTAGTAGCAGCAGTAATAGTAACAGCAGCAGCAGTAGTAGTGAAAGCAGCAGCAGTAATAGTAGTAACAGCAGAAGTAGTAGTAACAGCAGCAGCAGTAGTAGTAGTAACAGCAGCAGTATTAGTAACAATAGTAGCAATTGCAGTAGTACAGCAGTGGCAGCAGTAGTAGTAGCAGCAACAGCAGTAATAGTAACAGCAGCAGCAGTAGTAACAGCAGTAGTAGTAACAGCAGCAGTAGTAGTAGTAGTAACAGCAGCAGTAATAGTAACAGCAGCAGCAGTAGTAACAGCAGTAGTTGTAGTAACAGCAGCAGTAGTAGTAGTAGCAGCAACATCAGTAGAAGTAGTAGCAGCAGTAGTAGTAGTAGTAACAGCAGCAGCAGTAGTAGTAACAGCAGCAGCAGTAGTAGTAGTAACAGCAGCAGTAGTAGTAACAGCAGCAGTAATAGTAACAGCAGCAGCAGTAGTAGTAGTAACAGCAGCAGTAGTAGTAACAGCAGCAGCAGTAGTAGTAGTAACAGCAGCAGTAGTAGTAACAGCAGCAGCAGTAGTAGTAGTAACAGCAGCAGTAGTAGTAACAGCAGCAGTAGTAGTAGCAGCAGCAGTAGTAGTAACAGTAGTAGCAGTAGTAACAGCAGCAGAAGCAGTAGTAGTCGTAACAGCATCAGTAGTAGAAGTAACAGCAGCAGTATTAGTGGTAACAGTAACAGCAGTAGTAACAGTAGTTGCAGTAGTAGCGGTAGTAACAGCAATAGTAGTAGTAACAGAAACAGTAGTAGTAACAGAAACAGCAGTAGTAGCAGCAGTAGTAGTAGCAGCAGAAGCAGTAGTCATAGTAACAGCAGCAGTAGTAGTAACAGCAGTAGCAGTAGTAACAGCAGCAGTAGTAGAAGTAACAGCAGCAGTATTACTGGTAACAGCAGCAGCATCAGTATTAACAGCAGCAGAAGAAGTAACAGCAGCAGGAGTAGTAACAGCAGCATTATTCGTGGTAACAGCAGCAGTAGTAGTAACAGCAGCATTATTAGTGGTAACAGCAGCAGCATCAGTAATAGTAACAGCAGCAGCAGTAGTAGTAACAGCAGCAGCAGCAGAAGACGTAACAGCAGCAGTAGTAGTAATAACATTAGTAGCAGTAATAGTAACAGCATTAGCAGCAGCAGTTGTAGTAACAGCAGCAGTAGTAGTAGTAACATCAGCATCAGTAGTAGCAACAGCAACAGCAGCAGTAGTAGTAGCAGCAGGAGTAGTAACAGTAGTAACAGTAGTTGCAGTAGTAACAGCAGCAGAAGCAGTAGTAGTAATAACATTAGTAGCAGTAATAGTAACAGCATTAGCAGCAGCAGTAGTAGTAACAGCAGCAGTAGTAGTAGTAACATCAGCATCAGTAGTAGCAACAGCAACAGCAGCAGTAGTAGTAGCAGCAGGAGTAGTAACAGTAGTAACAGTAGTTGCAGTAGTAACAGCAGCAGAAGCAGTAGTAGTAACAGCATCAGCAGCACTAATAGTAGCAGTAGTAGTAGTAACAACAGCAACAGTAGTAGTAGTAACAGCAGCAGTAGTAGTAACAGCAGCAGCAGCACGAATAGTAGCAGTAGTAGTAGTAACAACAGCAACAGTAGTAGTAGTAACAGCAGCAGCAGCAGCAGCAGTAGTAGTAACAACAGCAACAGCAGCAGCAGTAGTAGTAGTAACAGCAGCAGCAGTAGTAGTAACAGCAGCAGCAGCAGCAGCAGTAGTTGTAACAACAGCAACAGTAGTAGTAGTAACAGCAGCAGCAGCAGCAGCAGTAGTAGTAACAGCAGCAGCAGCAGCAGCAGTATTTGTAACAACAGCAACAGTAGTAGTAGTAGCAGCAGCAGCAGTAGTTGTAACAACAGCAACAGTAGTAGTAGTGGCAGCAGCAGCAGCAGTAGTTGTAACAACAGCAACAGTAGTAGTAACAGCAGCAGCAGCAGCAGCAGTAGTTGTAACAACAGCAACAGTAGTAGTAGTAGCAGCAGCAGCAGTAGTAGTAACAGCAGCAGCAGTAGTAGTAGTAACAGCAGCAGTAGTAGTAACAGCAGCAGCAGTAGTAGTAGTAACAGCAGCAGTAGTAGTAACAGCAGCAGTAGTAGTAGCAGCAGCAGTAGTAGTAACAGTAGTAGCAGTAGTAACAGCAGCAGAAGCAGTAGTAGTCGTAACAGCATCAGTAGTAGAAGTAACAGCAGCAGTATTAGTGGTAACAGTAACAGCAGTAGTAACAGTAGTTGCAGTAGTAGCGGTAGTAACAGCAATAGTAGTAGTAACAGAAACAGTAGTAGTAACAGAAACAGCAGTAGTAGCAGCAGAAGCAGTAGTCATAGTAACAGCAGCAGTAGTAGTAACAGCAGTAGCAGTAGTAACAGCAGCAGTAGTAGAAGTAACAGCAGCAGTATTACTGGTAACAGCAGCAGCATCAGTATTAACAGCAGCAGAAGAAGTAACAGCAGCAGGAGTAGTAACAGCAGCATTATTAGTGGTAACAGCAGCAGTAGTAGTAACAGCAGCATTATTAGTGGTAACAGCAGCAGCATCAGTAATAGTAACAGCAGCAGCAGCAGTAGTAGTAACAGCAGCAGCAGCAGAAGACGTAACAGCAGCAGTAGTAGTAATAACATTAGTAGCAGTAATAGTAACAGCATTAGCAGCAGCAGTAGTAGTAACAGCAGCAGTAGTAGTAGTAACATCAGCATCAGTAGTAGCAACAGCAACAGCAGCAGTAGTAGTAGCAGCAGGAGTAGTAACAGTAGTAACAGTAGTTGCAGTAGTAACAGCAGCAAAAGCAGTAGTAGTAACAGCATCAGCAGCACTAATAGTAGCAGTAGTAGTAGTAACAACAGCAACAGTAGTAGTAGTAACAGCAGCAGTAGTAGTAACAGCAGCAGCATTACTAATAGTAGCAGTAGTAGTAGTAACAACAGCAACAGTAGTAGTAGTAACAGCAGCAGCAGCAGCAGCAGTAGTGGTAACAACAGCAACAGCAGCAGCAGTAGTAGTAGTAACAGCAGCAGCAGTAGTAGTAACAGCAGCAGCAGCAGCAGTAGTAGTTGTAACAACAGCAACAGTAGTAGTAGTAACAGCAGCAGCAGCAGCAGCAGTAGTAGTAACAGCAGCAGCAGCAGCAGCAGTAGTTGTAACAACAGCAACAGTAGTAGTAGTAGCAGCAGCAGCAGTAGTTGTAACAACAGCAACAGTAGTAGTAGTAGCAGCAGCAGCAGCAGTAGTTGTAACAACAGCAACAGTAGTAGTAACAGCAGCAGCAGCAGCAGCAGTAGTTGTAACAACAGCAACAGTAGTAGTAGTAGCAGCAGCAGCAGCAGCAGCAGTAGTTGTAAGAACAGCAACAGTAGTAGTAGTAACAGCAGCAGCAGCAGTAGTAGTAACAGCAGCAGAAGCAGTAGTAGTAACAGCAGCAGAAGCAGTAGTAGTAACAGCAGCAGAAGCAGTAGTAGTAGCAGCAGGAGTAGTAACAGCAGCAGCAGCAGCAGCAGTAGTAGTAACAGCAGCAGAAGCAGTAATAGTAACAGCAGCAGAAGCAGTAGTAGTAACAGCAACAGCAGCAGCAGCAGCAGCAGTAGTAACAGCAGCAGCAGCAGTAGTAATAAGAGAAGCAGTAGTAATAGTAACAGCAGCAGCAGCAGTAGTAGTAACAGCAGCAGTAGTAGTAGTAACATCAGCAGCAGTAGTAGCAACAGCAACAGCAGCAGTAGTAGTAGCAGCAGGAGTAGTAACAGTAGTAGCAGTAGTAACATCAGCGGCAGCAGTAGTAGTAACAGTAGTTGCAGTAGTAGCAGTAGTAACAGCAGCAGCAGTAGTAACAGCAGTAGTAGCAGTAGTAACAGTAGTTGCAGTAGTAGCAGTAGTAACGGCAGCAGCAGTAGTAACAGTAGTTGCAGTAGTAGCAGTAGTAACAGTAGTTGCAGTAGGAGCAGTAGTAACAGTCGTTGCAGTAGTAGCAGTAGTAACAGTAGTTGCAGTAGTAGCAGTAGTAACAGCAGCAGAAGCAGTAGTAGTAACAGCAGCAGCAGCAGTAGTAGTAACAGCAGCAGTAGTAGTAACAGCAGCAGCAGCACTAATAGTAGCAGTAGTAGTAGTAACAGCAGAAGTAGTAGTAACAGCAGCAGCAGTAGTAGTAGTAACAACAGCAGTAGTAGTAACAGCAGCAGTAGTAGTAACAGTAGTAGCAATAGCAGTAGTACAGCAGTAGCAGCAGTAGTAGTAGCAGCAGCAGCAGTAATAGTAACAGCAGCAGAAGCAGTAATAGTAACAGCAGCAGAAGCAGTAGTAGTAACAGCAGCAGTAGTAGTAGTAACATCAGCAGCAGTAGTAGCAACAGCAACAGCAGCAGTAGTAGTAGCAGCAGGAGTAGTAACAGTAGTAGCAGTAGTAACATCAGCGTCAGCAGTAGTAGTAACAGTAGTTGCAGTAGTAGCAGTAGTAACAGCAGCAGCAGTAGTAACAGCAGTAGTAGCAGTAGTAACAGTAGTTGCAGTAGTAGCAGTAGTAACGGCAGCAGCAGTAGTAACAGTAGTTGCAGTAGTAGCAGTAGTAACAGTAGTTGCAGTAGGAGCAGTAGTAACAGTCGTTGCAGTAGTAGCAGTAGTAACAGTAGTTGCAGTAGTAGCAGTAGTAACAGCAGCAGCAGCAGTAGTAGTAACAGCAGCAGTAGTAGTAACAGCAGTTGCAGTAATAGTAGCAGTAGTAACAGTAACAGCAGTAGTAGTAACAGCAGCAGCAGTAGTAGTAGTAACAACAGCAGTAGTAGTAATAGCAGCAGTAGTAGTAACAGTAGTAGCAATAGCAGTAGTACAGCAGTAGCAGCAGTAGTAGTAGCAGTAGCAGCAGTAGTAGTAAGAGCAGCAGCAGTAGTAAAGAGTAGCAGCAGTAGTTGTAACAACAGCAACAGTAGTAGTAGTAACAGCAGCAGCAGCAGTAATAGTAACAGCAGCAGAAGCAGTAGTAGTAACAGCAGCAGCAGTAGTAGTAACAGCAGCAGTAGTAGTAACAGCAGCAGCAGCAGTAGTAATAAGAGAAGCAGCAGTAATAGTAACAGCAGCAGCAGCAGTAGTAGTAACAGCAGCAGTAGTAGTAGTAACATCAGCAGCAGTAGTAGCAACAGCAACAGCAGCAGTAGTAGTAACAGCAGTAGCAGTAGTAACAGTAGTTGCAGTAGTAGCAGTAGTAACAGTAGTTGCAGTAGTAGCAGTAGTAACAGTAGTTGCAGTAGTAGCAGTAGTAACATCAGCGGCAGCAGTAGTAGTAACAGTAGTTGCAGTAGTAGCAGTAGTAACAGCAGCAGCAGTAGTAACAGCAGTAGCAGTAGTAACAGTAGTTGCAGTAGTAGCAGTAGTAACAGTAGTTGCAGTAGTAGCAGTAGTAACAGTAGTTGCAGTAGTAGCAGTAGTAACGGCAGCAGCAGTAGTAACAGTAGTTGCAGTAGTAACAGCAGCAGCAGCAGTAGTAGTAACAGCAGCAGCAGCAGTAGTAGTAACAGCAGCAGTAGTAGTAACAGCAGCAGCAGCACTAATAGTAGCAGTAGTAGTAGTAACAGCAGAAGTAGTAGTAACAGCAGCAGCAGTAGTAGTAGTAACAACAGCAGTAGTAGTAATAGCAGCAGTAGTAGTAACAGTAGTAGCAATAGCAGTAGTACAGCAGTAGCAGCAGTAGTAGTAGCAGCAGCAGCAGTAGTAGTAAGAGCAGCAGCAGTAGTAGTAAGAGTAGCAGCAGTAGTTGTAACAACAGCAACAGTAGTAGTAGTAACAGCAGCAGCAGCAGTAATAGTAACAGCAGCAGAAGCAGTAGTAGTAACAGCAGCAGCAGTAGTAGTAACAGCAGCAGTAGTAGTAACAGCAGCAGCAGCAGTAGTAATAAGAGAAGCAGCAGTAATAGTAACAGCAGCAGCAGCAGTAGTAGTAACAGCAGCAGTAGTAGTAGTAACATCAGCAGCAGTAGTAGCAACAGCAACAGCAGCAGTAGTAGTAACAGTAGTAACAGTAGTTGCAGTAGTAGCAGTAGTAACAGTAGTTGCAGTAGTAGCAGTAGTAACAGTAGTTGCAGTAGTAGCAGTAGTAACATCAGCGGCAGCAGTAGTAGTAACAGTAGTTGCAGTAGTAGCAGTAGTAACAGCAGCAGCAGTAGTAACAGCAGTAGCAGTAGTAACAGTAGTTGCAGTAGTAGCAGTAGTAACAGTAGTTGCAGTAGTAGCAGTAGTAACAGTAGTTGCAGTAGTAGCAGTAGTAACGGCAGCAGCAGTAGTAACAGTAGTTGCAGTAGTAACAGCAGCAGCAGCAGTAGTAGTAACAGCAGCAGCAGCACTAATAGTAGCAGTAGTAGTAGTAACATCAGCAGTAGTAGTAACAGCAGCAGCAGTAGTAGTAGTAACAACAGCAGTAGTAGTAATAGCAGCAGTAGTAGTTACAGTAGTAGCAATAGCAGTAGTACAGCAGTAGCAGCAGTAAGTAGCAGCAGCAGCAGTAGTAGTAAGAGCAGCAGCAGTAGTAGTAACAGTAGCAGCAGCAGTTGTAACAACAGCAACAGTAGTAGTAGTAACAGCAGCAGCAGCAGTAATAGTAACAGCAGCAGAAGCAGTAGTAGTAACAGCAGCAGCAGTAAAGTAACAGCAGCAGTAGTAGTAACAGCAGCAGCATTAATAAGAGAAGCAGCAGTAATAGTAACAGCAGCAGCAGCAGTAGTAGTAACAGCGGCAGTAGTAGTAGTAACATCAGCAGCAGTAGTAGCAACAGCAACAGCAGCAGTAGTAGTAACAGCAGTAGCAGTAGTAACAGTAGTTGCAGTAGTAGCAGTAGTAACAGTAGTTGCAGTAGTAGCAGTAGTAACAGTAGTTGCAGTAGTAGCAGTGGTAACATCAGCGGCAGCAGTAGTAGTAACAGTAGTTGCAGTAGTAGCAGTAGTAACAGCAGCAGCAGTAGTAACAGCAGTAGCAGTAGTAACAGTAGTTGCAGTAGTAGCAGTAGTAATAGTAGTTGCAGTAGTAGCAGTAGTAACAGTAGTTGCAGTAGTAGCAGTAGTAACGGCAGCAGCAGTAGTAACAGTAGTTGCAGTAGTAACAGCAGCAGCAGCAGTAGTAGTAACAGCAGCAGCAGCACTAATAGTAGCAGTAGTAGTAGTAACAGCAGAAGTAGTAGTAACAGCAGCAGCAGTAGTAGTAGTAACAACAGCAGTAGTAGTAATAGCAGCAGTAGTAGTAACAGTAGTAGCAATAGCAGTAGTACAGCAGTAGCAGCAGTAGTAGTAGCAGCAGCAGCAGTAGTAGTAAGAGCAGCAGCAGTAGTAGTAAGAGTAGCAGCAGTAGTTGTAACAACAGCAACAGTAGTAGTAGTAACAGCAGCAGCAGCAGTAATAGTAACAGCAGCAGAAGCAGTAGTAGTAACAGCAGCAGCAGTAGTAGTAACAGCAGCAGTAGTAGTAACAGCAGCAGCAGCAGTAGTAATAAGAGAAGCAGCAGTAATAGTAACAGCAGCAGCAGCAGTAGTAGTAACAGCAGCAGTAGTAGTAGTAACATCAGCAGCAGTAGTAGCAACAGCAACAGCAGCAGTAGTAGTAACAGCAGTAGCAGTAGTAACAGTAGTTGCAGTAGTAGCAGTAGTAACAGTAGTTGCAGTAGTAGCAGTAGTAACAGTAGTTGCAGTAGTAGCAGTAGTAACATCAGCGGCAGCAGTAGTAGTAACAGTAGTTGCAGTAGTAGCAGTAGTAACAGCAGCAGCAGTAGTAACAGCAGTAGCAGTAGTAACAGTAGTTGCAGTAGTAGCAGTAGTAACAGTAGTTGCAGTAGTAGCAGTAGTAACAGTAGTTGCAGTAGTAGCAGTAGTAACGGCAGCAGCAGTAGTAACAGTAGTTGCAGTAGTAACAGCAGCAGCAGCAGTAGTAGTAACAGCAGCAGCAGCACTAATAGTAGCAGTAGTAGTAGTAACATCAGCAGTAGTAGTAACAGCAGCAGTAGTAGTAACAGTAGTAGCAATAGCAGTAGTACAGCAGTAGCAGCAGTAGTAGTAGCAGCAGCAGCAGTAATAGTAACAGCAGCAGCAGTAGTAGTAAGAGCAGCAGCAGTAGTTGTAAAAACAGCAACAGTAGTAGTAGTAACAGTAGTTGCAGTAGTAGCGGTAGTAACAGCAGCAGTAGTAGTAACAGCAACAGTAGTAGTAACAGTAGTTGCAGCAGCAGAAGCAGTAGTCGTAGTAACAGCAGCAGTAGTAGTAACAGCAGTAGTAGTAGTAACAGCAGCAGCAGCAGTAGTAGTAACAGTAGTGGTAGCAGCAGAAGCAGTAGTCGTAGTAACAGCAGCAGTAGTAGTAACAGCAGTAGTAGTAGTAACAGCAGCAGCAGCAGTAGTAGTAACAGCAGCAGAAGCAGTAGTAGTAGTAACAGCAGCAGCAGTAATAGTAACAGCAGCAGCAGCAGTACTAGTAGCAGCAGCAGCAGCATCAGTAGTAACAGTAGTAGTAACAGCAGCAGCAGCAGCAGTAATAGTAACAGCAGCAGCAGCAGTTGTAGTAACAGCAGCAGCATCAGTAGTAACAGTAGTAGTAACAGCAGCAGCAGCAGCAGTAATAGTAACAGCAGCAGCAGCAGCAGTTGTAGTAACAGCAGGAGCAGCAGAAGAAGAAACAGCAGCAGTAGTAGTAACAGTAGCAGTAGTAGTAGAAACAGCAGCAGCAGTAGTAGTAGTAACAGCAGCAGTAGTAGCAGTAGTAACAGCAGCAGTAGTAGTAGTAGTAACAGGAGCAGTAGTAGTAGTAACAGCAGCAGTAGTAGTAACAGCAGCAGCAGTAGTAGTAACAGCAGCAGCAGCAGTAGTAGTAACAGCAGTAGTTGTAGTAACAGCAGCAGTAGTAGTAACAGCAGCAGTAGTATTAGTAACAGCAGCAGCAGTAGTAGTAACAGCAGCAGCAGCAGTAGTAGTAGCAGCAGGAGTAGTATTAGTAACAGCAGTAGTTGTAGTAACAGCAGCAGTAGTAGTAACAGCAGAAGTAGTATTAGTAACAGCAGCATCAGTAGGACTAACAGCAGCAGCAGCAGTAGTAGTAGCAGCAGCAGTAGTATTAGTAACAGCAGCAGCAGTAGTAGTAACAGCAGCAGCAGCAGTAGTAGTAGCAGCAGGAGTAGTATTAGTAACAGCAGTAGTTGTAGTAACAGCAGCAGTAGTAGTAACAGCAGAAGTAGTATTAGTAACAGCAGCATCAGTAGGACTAACAGCAGCAGCAGCAGTAGTAGTAGCAGCAGGAGTAGTATTAGTAACAGCAGTAGTTGTAGTAACAGCAGCAGTAGTAGTAGTAACAGCAGCAGTAGTAGTAGTAACAGCAGCAGCAGTAGTAGTAGTAACAGCAGTAGTAGTAGTAACAGCAGTAGTAGTAGTAACAGCAGTAGTAGTATTAGTAACAGCAGCAGTAGTAGTAGCAGCAGCAGTAGTAGTAGTAACAGCAGCAGTAGTAGTAACAGCAGCAGCAGTAGTAGTAACAGCAGCAGCAGCAGTAGTAGTAGCAGCAGGAGTAGCAGTAGTAACAGCAGTAGTTGTAGTAACAGCAGCAGTAGTAGTAGTAACAGCAGCAGTAGTAGTAGTAACAGCAGCAGCAGTAGTAGTAGTAACAGCAGTAGTAGTGTTAGTAACAGCAGCAGAAGTAGTAACAGCAGCAGTAGTAGTAGTAACAGCAGCAGTAGTTGTAGTAACAGCAGTAGTTGTAGTAACAGCAGTAGTTGTAGTAGCAGCAGCAGTAGTAGTAGTAACAGCAGCAGTAGTAGTAGTAACAGCAGCAGCAGTAGTAGTAGTAACAGCAGTAGTAGTATTAGCAACAGCAGCAGTAGTAGTAACAGCAGTAGTAGTAGTAAAAGCAGCAGTAGTTGTAGTAACAGTAGTAGTAGTAGTAACAGCAGTAGTAGTAGTAACAGCAGCAGTAGTATTAGTAACAGCAGCAGTAGTAGTAGTAACAGCAGCAGTAGTAGTAGTAACAGCAGCAGTAGTAGCAGTAGTAACAGCAGCAGTAGTAGTAGTAACAGCAACAGCAGTAGTAGTAGTAACAGCAGCAATAGTAGTAACAGCAGCAGTAGTAGTAGCAGCAGCAGCAGTAGTAGTAACAGCAGCAGTAGTAGTAGTATTAGTAGCAGCAGCAGCAGTAGTAGTAACAGCAGCAGTAGTAGTAACAGCAGCAGTAGTAGTAGTAACAGCAGCAGTAGTAGTAACAGCAGCAGTAGTAGTAGTATTAGTAGCAGCAGCAGCAGTAGTAGTAACAGTAGCAGTAGTAGTAGTATTAGTAGCAGCAGCAGCAGTAGCAGTAGCAGCAGCAGCAGTAGTAGTAACAGCTGCAGTAGTAGTAGTAGTAACACTAGCAGTAGTAGTAACACTAGCAGTAGTAGTAGCAGTAGCAGTAGTAGGAACACTAGCAGTAGTAGCAGCAGCAGCAGTAGTAGTAGTAACACTAGCAGTAGTAGTAACACTAGCAGTAGTAGTAACACTAGCAGTAGTAGTAGCAGTAGCAGTAGTAGGAACACTAGCAGTAGTAGCAGCAGCAGCAGCAGTAGTAGTAACAGCAGCAGCAGTAGTAGTAACAGCAGCAGCAGTAGTAGTAGCAGCAGCAGTAGTAGTAACACTAGCAGTAGTAGTAGCAGCAGCAGCAGTATTAGTAACAGCAGCAGCAGTAGTAGTAACAGCAGCAGCAGTAGCAGAAGTGAATCTGAAGGAGAGAAAGAAGGCAGAGAGAGAGAGATCTGTAAAGGTACATTAAGGCTTTGTTTGGGCCAAATAGGATCTGTGTAATCTTAGAGTAATGAGCCACTCTCAGGGCAGCAGGGCAGCACAGCCACAAACCCCCCTAATCCAGATTCAAATCTGTTTGGGATTAAGGGAAAGGCAGTAGGGAAGAGGAGGGAAGGGAAGGATAGGGGGGATGAGAGGAAAGGAATGTTCAGATTGAGGATTTTCTGTGCAATAGTTTAGTTTTGGGCTTTGTGTCCCAAACGAGCCACAAATACTCCATGTTAACTGTGAATTACTTTTGGTGAAAGTTTCTGCCTAAAGGACCATTTCTATGTCCCAATAGAACTCATTCTTCAACATATACGTAGAGAGATTAATATTTGTTCTTGTGAAAATGGTAAACACAAAACCCACGTAAGATGTATTGCTCATGTGAACCATTTATGCATAAATTCGTACTGCTCACCGTTGATAAATGAGGGCCGTCGTGTGCAGTTGAGTTTCAGCTGGTTGGGCCTTAAAGTGGTTTAGGATCTACCTTACTGAGGTCTACACTTCCATAGTGCAGTAGTATAGAGAGAAGTATGTGTCCGTCTTTATGCAAAGGCTCTAAATACACTAACGGTAACCAACATTTAGCCAGTTAACCAGAAGCTTGTACATTCTGCTATTCTGCCCTTGAGCAAGGCAGTTAACCCCCAACAACTGCTCCCTGGGTGATGTGGATGTTGGTTAAGGCAGCCCACAGCACCTCTCTGATTTAAAGGAGTTAGGTTAAATGCGAAAGACACATTTTGGTTGAATGCATTCAGTTTCCCTTTTCCCTACCAAAATGTACATTCTTGACTATTTGTTGTTTCTCTCTGTGTGTGTGTGTGTGTGTGTGTGTGTGTGTGTGTGTGTGTGTGTGTGTGTGTGTGTGTGTGTGTGTGTGTGTGTGTGTGTGTGTGTGTGTGTGTGTGTGTGTGTGCGTGCGTGCGTGCGTGCGTGCGTGCGTGCGTGCGTGCGTGCGTGCGTGCGTGCGTGCGTGCGTGCGTGCGTGCGTGTGTGTGTGTGTGTGTGTGTGTGGTGTCTCTTGCCCTCCATAACTGCATTGTTACTGCTTTTGTTTTTCACCACAAAAAGTCAGCGGATGACAAGGTGCTGTGTGCTCTGAAATTATGGCCTGTTTATGCATATTTATTTTCCCTGACAGTTTAATTATTTTTGCTCCATTGGAAGGTTGCACATAAAAACTCCCCCTTCCCCCGATTCTAATTAGTATTCCCTGGGAATTAAAACAGAGTTGTTTCGGAATGCTGTCATTTTCAGGGGCCATATTGGAATTATGTCTCAATCAGTACAAGCAGAAATAATTACTAGTATACTTCTAACTGCCCACATTTAACAAATGCCATGCAATTTACAACCATCAAGTCCTGCAAAGCAATCATTGGGCCAAATATAAATTCCCAGCAGACCAACAGACGGATCGTGTTCCTGTGTTACTGTCAGGCATTACACCGGGGCTCTGCCTTTCTATTGGGGTGAGGGTGTGTATGGGGGGAGGGGCAGTGTGTGTGTGTGTGTGTGTGTGTGTGTGTGTGTGTGTGTGTGTGTGTGTGTGTGTGTGTGTGTGTGTGTGTGTGTGTGTGTGTGTGTGTGTGTGTGTGTGTGTGTGTGTGCGTGCGCGCGCGTGCGTGCGTGCGTGTGCGTGCGTGTGTGTGTGTGTGCGTGCGTGCGTGTGTGTGTGTGTGTGCTGTTACAGTGACATCATTATGCTGTGGTGTCCCCCCACCACCAATAACTGCCCCTCCCCACCCCCAGAGAGATGCAGCACCCAGTTTAAGTGATTATTCCCACTCACACCATTAAACACACTCAACATAGGCATGGGAGTGAACACACGTCAGCCTTTCAGCGATTACTCACACACATCATTAGACAGTGGTAGATTCATCTGTTTTGTTTATGTTGTTCTGTATCTCTGGGTCTCTCTAATCCCTCTGCTCTCACCAACACTCTCCATGTGTTCATCTAAATGACTGTATGTAGTTATCCATATTACAATCATATACTGAAATGTAATGACATCATAGAAAATATATAAGATTCCTACTGCGATAAAATCACACTATGTCCCATCCTCACGCTATGTCCCATCCTTGCTGACAGATATAACTTAGATATCTCAGGTTTTATTTAAGCCTGTCAGGCCTGTAAAAGGAAATTCTGATTACATAGCTGACTCAGTTGATATAAGCATGTTGTTCTGTGGACCAAATCTGCCTGAGTAGCATAGGGGCTTGCATGGCCAGTGTATCCATCCAGGCTCCACGGCCTCCTCTCTCTTCCCACCTTCCCCTCTCCTTCCTTGGGTACAGGAGTCACCATGCTCTCCTTGGCCTCTGGAGCAATGGGGATACAGGTGGTGACACAGTATATTGGCAAAGGAACAAAGACTCACCACCAACATAGAATGTGGCAGGAAAAGAAGACCTAAAACACACACACCTTGCAAATGAAACACACACGACAAAACACGTAGCTGCAAAATAAATGTTCTGTTGTCCTTGAGAACCCCTTGACTGAGCCTTTCTTATTACTATAGGTTCTTCACCTCCCTCCCTCCCTCTTCTCCTTCTCTCATTCTCTCCCTCCTCTCTTCCTCTCCTTCTCTCCTTCTCTCCTTCTCTCCCTCCTCCCTCCTCCCTCCTCTCCTTCTCTCCCTCCTCTCTTCCTCTCCTTCTCTCCTTCTCTCCTTCTCTCCCTTCTCCCTCCTCTCCTTCTCTCCTTCTCTCCTTCTCTCCTTCTCCCTCCTCTCTTCCTCTCCTTCTCTCCTTCTCTCCCTGCTCTCTTCCTCTCCGTCTCTCCTTCTCTCCCTCCTCCCTCCTCTCCTTCTCTCGTTCTCTCCTTCTCTCCCCACTCTCCTCCTCTCCTTCTCTCCTTCTCTCCTTCTCTCCTCCTCTCCTCCTCTCCTTCTCTCCTCCTCTCCTTCCTTCCTTCTCTCCTTCTCTCCCTCCCTCCTTCTCTCCCTCAATCCTTCTCTCCCTCCCTCCCTCCTTCTCTCCCTCCTTCCTTCTCTCCCTCCTCTCCTTATCTCACTCCTTCCTTCTCTCCCTCCTTCCTTCTCTCCCTTCTTCCTTCTCTCACTGCTCTCCTCTCCCTCCTCTCCTTCTCTCCTTCTCTCCCTCCCTCCTTCTCTCCCTCAATCCTTCTCTCCCTCCCTCCCTCCTTCTCTCCCTCCCTCCTTCTCTCCCTTCTTCCTTCTCTCCCTCCCTCCTTCCTTGTCTCCCTCCTTCCTTCTCTCCCTCCTCTCCTTCTCTCCCTCCCTCCTCTCTTTCTCTCCTTCTCTCCCTCCTCTCCTTCTCTCCCTCCTTCCTTCCTTCTCTCCCTCCTTCCTTCTCTCCCTCCCTCCTCTCTTTCACTCCCTCGCTCCTATCCTTCTCTCCTTCTCTCCCTCCTTCCTTCTCTCCCGCCCTCCTTCTCTCACTCCCTCCTTCTCTCCCTCCTTCCTTCTCTCCCTCCATCCTTCTCTCACTCCTTCTGTCCCTTCTTCCTTCTCTCCCTCCCTCCCTCCCTCCCCTCCCTCCCTCCCTCCCTCCCTCCCTCCCTTCTTCCTTCTCTCCCCCCTCCCCTCCTTCTCTCCCTCGCTCCTATCCTTCTCTCCTTCTCTCCCTCCTTCCTTCTCTCCCTCCTTCCTTCTGTCCCTCCCTCCTTCTCTCCCTCCTTCCTTCTCTCCCTCCTCTCTTTCTCTCCCTCCTTCCTTCTCTCCCTCCTTCCATCTCTCCCTTCTTCCTTCTCTCACTGCTCTCCTCTCCCTCCTCTCCTTCTCTCCCTCCTTCCTTCTCTCCCTCCTATCCTTCTCTCCTTCTCTCCCTCCTTCCTTATCTCCCGCCCTCCTTCTCTCACTCCCTCCTTCTCTCCCTCCTTCCTTCTCTCCCTCCATCCTTCTCTCCCTCCTTCTCTCCCTCCTTCCTTCTCTCCCTCCTCTCCTTCTCTCCCTCCTTCCTTCTCTCCCTCCTTCCTTCTCTCCTTCCCTCCTCTCCTTCTCTCCTTCTCTCCCTCCTTCCTTCTCTCCCTTCTTCCTTCTCTCACTGCTCTCTTCTCCCTCCTCTCCTTCTCTCCTTTTCTCCCTCCTCTCCTCCTCTCCTTCTCTCCCTCCTCCCTCCTCCCTCCTCTCCTTCTCTCCCTCCTCTCTTCCTCTCCTTCTTTCCCTCCCTCCTTCTCTCCCTCCTTCCTTCTCTCCCTCCTCTCCTTCTCTCCCTCCTTCCTTCTCTCCCTCTTCTCCTTCTCTCCCTCCTTCCTTCTCTCCATTCCTCCTTATCTCCTTCCCTCCTCTCCTTCTCTCCTTGTCTCCCTCCTTCCTTCTCTCCCTTCTTCCTTCTCTCACTGCTCTCCTCTCCCTCCTCTCCTTCTCTCCTTTTCTCCCTCCTCTCCTCCTCTCCTTCTCTCCTTCTTTCCCTCCTCTCCTTCTCTCCTTCTCTCCCTCCTTCCTTCTCTCCTTCTCTCCCTCCTTTCTTCTCTCCTCCCCTCCTCTCCTTCTCTCCTTCTCTCCCTCCTTCCTTCTCTCCCTTCTTCCTTCTCTCACTGCTCTCCTCTCCCTCCTCTCCTTCTCTCCCTCCTCTCCTTCGCTTCTTCTCTCCCGCCTTCCTTCTCTCCCTCCTCTCCTTCTCACCCTCCTTCCTTCTCTCCCTCCTTCCTTCTCTCCCTCCCTCCTCTCCTTCTCTACCTCCCTCCTTTTCTTCTCTCCGTCTCACCCTCCTTCTCTCCCTCCCTCCCTCCTTCCGTTTGTGTATGTGTGTGTGTGTGTGTGTGTCGTGTGCGTGTGTGTGTGTGTGTGTGTGTGGTGTGGTGTGTGTGTGTGTGTGTGTGTGTGTGTGTGTGTGTGTGTGTGTGTGTGTGTGTGTGTGTGTGTGTGTGTGTGTGTGTGTGTGTGTGTGTGTGTGTGTGTGTGTGTGTGTGTGTGTGTGTGTGTGTGTGTGTGTGTGTGTGTGTGTGTGTGTGTGTGTGTGTGTGTGTGTGTGTGTGTGTCCGTCCGTCCTGGCCACTCAAAGACATTGAGAGACTTGTCCCGAAGCCTTTCCTGCGTGGTCTTGGCTGTGTGCTTCGGCACAGTCTGAGGTTCTGAGCACTCTGGAGCAGGTTTTCATCAAGGATCTTTCTATACTTTGCTCCGTTCATCTTTCCCTCAATCAAATGACATCAAATCGTATTTGTCACATGCGCCGAATATAACAGGTGTGTTGGGCAGTCAGTACTTGGAAGTGTCTTGGTGGTTCCAAACTTCTTCCATTTAAGAATAATGGAGGCCACTGTGTTCCTGGGGATCTTCAATGCTGCAGACATTTGTTGGTACCCTTCCCCCCTGGGACTAAACTGTTAAATAGGCTACCTGGTTTGCAGACCCATCTTAATAATAAAAAATAAGCTAATTGTGAACCCAAAACTAATGTGAGCAGCAAGACATTTTTTCACTGGCACCCTAGCAACCAATACACTGGCACCCTAGCAACCAATACACTGGCACCCTAGCAACCAATACACTGGCACCCTAGCAACCAATACAAATGTGGTGTCTCACTGACAAGTCAAAGGGTCACGAATGCAAAGGGTTTTGGTTGCAGTCTCGAACCGTGTAGTGAGACCATTGGGCCTGTGTATATGTGGTAACACTTCAGCACCCGGCTAGTTTTCCTTCACCTAAACCTTGGGTACAGTTATGATAGGCCAACATACCCCCTTTGTCAGGCCTCCGGTCACCTTCCCCACATGAACCACACACACACCTGTCCATCTAGGGAGGTGAGAATCCCTTTGTCAGGCCTCCGGTCACCTTCCCCACATGAACCACACACACACCTGTCCATCTAGGGAGGTGAGAATCCCTTTGTCAGGCCTCCGGTCACCTTCCCCACATGAACCACACACACACCTGTCCATCTAGGGAGGTGAGAATCCCTTTGTCAGGCCTCCGGTCACCTTCCCCACATGAACGACACACACACCTGTCCATCTAGGGAGGTGAGAATCCCTTTGTCAGGCCTCCGGTCACCTTCCCCACATGAACCACACACACACACCTGTCCATCTAGGGAGGTGAGAATCCCTTTGTCAGGCCTCCGGTCACCTTCCCCACATGAACCACACACACACCTGTCCATCTAGGGAGGTGAGAATCCCTTTGTCAGGCCTCCGGTCACCTTCCCCACATGAACCACACACACACACCTGTCCATCTAGGGAGGTGAGAATCCCTTTGACCTCCACGTGTTTTCAGAAGGACGCTCCGTTGACTTCCATCACCGCAGTATTCCACGGAAACACTCACATGTCCACTTAGAGATTCATGTGTGTGTGTGTGTGTGTTAGCCGTCTTCTAAAGGTTACTGATGGTGGTGACAGGCTCCAGAAAGCCCTCCTAAACCCAGCAGATTTACCCAGCAGCTGCTGCTCTGGCCTGGGCCTCACTGGCCTCGCACGTCCCCCTCTCTCTGGAGCTCACCGGGTGGACACAAACATATACACATGTACGCACACACACCATGTGGGCCAGAGGCCCTCGTCCCCAAACCAACCCGATCAGGGGAGGCCGTAGCCGGATGGAAAGTTGGCACTGAGTCCTTATGAGGCGTGGGAAAGGTGTGTGGATAAATGCCTGCTTGTACATACGATATGACACCCAGAGAGACTGAAGGAGATGCACTTTAGAAGCTGGGACTTCACACCTTTCTCTGCCAAGATTGACTTGAGGTGTATGGACCAGAGAGTAGAGTAGAGTAGATACTAGTGTAGGCTGAATACCGTACACCTTATGTCCACCTCACTTTATGGTGTACAGCAGTTGTTTACGTGCAAACTGTTAATTGTTCATTAGTTGTCTCAATTTAAATATAATATTAGCAATTACACTGTGGATATGTGCCTGCTCTGAAACAAGCCTGTTGCATTCTTGAACTGCTCCCTTTAACAGAATCACAATCAGCTGTCAACCTGCTGTTTCCTCAAGTTTCTGATAGTGGTATAAGGGGAGGGAGGAGTCTCTAGGTTGGTACAACTCTCTGCATTAATATTTGAACATTTCTGTGCTGGTGAAAACCTCTTTGTACAGGCTTATCATGAGGTTTGGTTAACAAAACATACAAAGTATTTGTGTCCCGATGAGTTGCACTGTACAACCATTCTATCATGTGACTCAAGACATACAGTAAGCTGATGTAGATCTGCTAAGGAGTTTCAGTGATATATCTCCTCTTCTGTTAAATGCCGGGAGTCAATAACAATGATTTAATTACAATTCAGATTATTTGGATTTGACCTTACTATAGACACACTGTAAAATGGGAGAGAGAGAGAGAGAGAGAGAGAGAGAGAGAGAGAGAGAGAGAGAGAGATTGAGAGAGAGAGAGAGAGAGAGAGAGAGAGAGAGAGAGAGAGTGAGAGAGAGAGAGAGAGAGAGAGAGAGAGAGAGAGAGAGAGAGAGAGAGAGAGAGAGAGAGAGAGAGAGAGAGAGAGAGAGAGAGAGAGTATTAATGATGTCAGATCAGTCCTAACTGTAGGGAGAGATAACGTTCCAGTCTTTCTGTGTGTGTGTGTGTGTGTGTGTGTGTGTGTGTGTGTGTGTGTGTGTGTGTGTGTGTGTGTGTGTGTGTGTGTGTGTGTGTGTGTGTGTGTGTGTGTGTGTGTGTGTGTGTGTGTGTGTGTGTGTGTGTGTGTGTGTGTGTGTGTGTGTGTGTGTGTGTGTGTGTGTGTGTGTGTGTGTGTGTGTGTACACGTGCATTTTCTAAATTGAGCGCTATAGCTATTTCAGAGAATCCATTTTATTCTCCTTATGTAATGACAATGGACTGCATTTATGCAACACTTGTCTGAAGGCTGCTTTATTGTCCCCTAATCCATTCTGCCACATATCTAAAGGTGACATCCACTATGGCACCTTGTTACCCCCACATCATCACTAGTTATTATGGATATCTACATATATTTAACAGTGGAGAGGTGATGGCCATTTTATTATTCTGTTGTCATATCATTATTGGTATTATTTGAATGAATTGGTCATCTAGGAATTCAGTACCTTGTTTTATATGTATTCCACTGTGTACACACAATATACTGCTTGTAGATTATTATACTGTGTACATACTGTATGTACACACGCACACACACACACACACACACCACCACCTGCACTGCCTGCCTGCCTGCCTGCACTGCACGCACGCATGCACGCACGCACACACACACACACACACGCACGCACACACTCACGCACGCACACACACACACACACACGCAGAGAGGGTCTGTCCCGTGGGTCATGCAGTGTGGCAGGGCTAGGCCGGACAGCCCTTTCCTCCAAGTGACAATTGTACCTGCTGCTAGGACATTAGACCACTTAGCCCCTCGATCTCTCACTCTCCACCTTGACCGCTAAGTGACACGATGTGTGTGTGTGTGTGTGTGTGTGTGTGTGTGTGTGTGTGTGTGTGTGTGTGTGTGTGTGTGTGTGTGTGTGTGTGTGTGTGTGTGTGTGTGTGTGTGTGTGTGTGTGTGTGTGTGTGTGTGTGTGTGTGTGTGTGTGTGTGTGTGTGTGTGTGTGTGTGTGTGTGTGATTTTTGTGTATTCTAGCCCTGCACACGAGATGTTTAGACAATCAGGCTTTCTGTTAATTCTTTAACCCATTTGGTATTATTTGACAAAAGGACCTATTTCAGTTTGGTTTTATTTGTAATTGTTAGAGTACAGAGGTGTCATTCACCCATTTGGTTTTGGAGGGGCGCTTAAATTTGGTTTAAAATAAAGTATATATTTAATAAACCCTAGAAATGTATATAATTACGGGACATGTACCCCCTTGGGAATGACATGATGTTCCGTCTCCTCTCTTGCTCTCCCTCTCAGTACAGCGGTGGGTAGGTGGACTGACCAGAGTCGATATTGCCCTCTATCTATCTAGTGGTGAACTGCAGCCTGTTCTCTTTGTGGCAGAAAGCAGTAAAACTC
>NC_060189.1:15630028-15650028 GCF_021184085.1 Oncorhynchus gorbuscha
TATTAGGCAGGGTCAGTGTGCGTGAGGTCAGCCAGCCAGCAGAGTGAAAGGGGGAGCGGGACAGCCAGAGATAGAGAGAGAGGGGTAACAGAGGAGAGGAGAGGACAGAAGCATCAGGAGAAGAAGGGGAGAGGAGGAAGAGGAGGGGGAGAAAGTGCTGTTGAATGCCAGGAGAGCTTGAATTTCAGATAGCCATCACGGCGTGTGGGCCTGCCGCGGCATTAGAGACAACACAGCACACTGCGCCGCACAGTGTGTGTGTGTGTGTGTGTGTGTGTGTGTGTGTGTGTGTGTGTGTGTGTGTGTGTGTGTGTGTGTGTGTGTGTGCGTGCGTGCGTGCGTGCGTGCGTGCGTGCGTGCGTGCGTGCGTGCGTGTGTGTGTGTGGAGTGTTTTATGTAAATACAGAATCAGGGACGTCCATACCTTCCTGTCTATAGACACAACACCCAGCACGTCCTCTAATATAGATAGATGTTCTCTTGTAATATTAAACAAATACATTTAAGGAGTTCCAGGAGGCCAAATGGCCTAAAATGTCATGTTTAATCATATCTAAATCAAAAAGAAGTACACTCGCTCGCTCCTCACTCTGTTTCATACCACTTGGCCTTAAGTTAAATAATAGAATACAAGTGAATGGAATACCAAGAAAGCAATAGATCGATAGAGTGAAGAGAAGAGAGGATGGCTGGACAAGTTGACTTTCTAAAGGAAACCACGGCACTCTTAACCCCTGCCCTGCTCTGGATGCTGATAACTCTTCAAAAGTGGAGCCTTGAGCGACAGCCCTCTTGTAGACTACACACACACACACACACACACAGAGACTGGAGGTTACTTAAGTAGAGAGAAAGAAAGGAGGTTACTTAAGTAGAGAGAAAGAAAGGCTAGATTGGTAATCTACATAGATAGAAAAAAATATTTTATTAATGTGAACGTACACAACCTAACCACTTCCTGTATGCCTGACTTTCTGTGTATGTGTGTTTATACAGTGTGTGTTTTATCATGTCGACAGTGTGTGTTTATGCAGTGTGTGTTTTGTCATGTGTGTTTGGACAGTGTGTATTTTGTCATGTGTGTTTGGACAGTGTGTGTTTGGACAGTGTGTGTTTTGTCATGTGTGTTTGGACAGTGTGTGTTTGGACAGTGTGTGTTTGGACAGTGTGTGTTTGGACAGTGTGTGTTTTGTCATGAGGGTTTCGACAGTGTGTGTTTTGCCGTGTGTGTTTGGACAGTGTGTGTTTTGTCATGTGTGTTTGGACAGTGTGTGTTTTGTCATGTGTGTTTGGACAGTGTGTGTTTTGTCATGTGGACAGGGTGGGTGTTAAATCATAGCTTTAGATACACTTCTCTTCTGAAACATTTAGTAGATATCCAAAATTCTTTCTTTCTGAATGAGACAGATAAGACCATTGCTTTGGTGTGACTGAGATATGGCGAGAGGAGCTGAGAAAGTGTTTGGGACATATAGTCTGTAAGGAGACAGATTCCGGAGCCTGTCTTTTGGGGCTCCCGAGTGGAGCATCGGTCTAAGGCACTGCATCTCAGCTGTGATTGGGAGTCCCATAGGGCGGCGCACAATTGGCCCAGCGTCGTCCGGGTTTGGCTGGTGTAGGCCGTCATTGTAAATAAGAATTTGTTCTTAACTGACTTGCCTTGTTAAATCAAATTAAAAACTTGTCCTGTAATGATGGCTTTTAGCCTGGGTTTTCCCCTGTCTATAGTGATGGGTTTTAGCCTGGGTTTTCCCCTGTCTATAGTGATGGGTTTTAGTTGCGGTTTTCCCCTGTATATAGTGATGGCTTTTAGCCTGGGTTTTCCCCTGTCTATAGTGATGGGTTTTAGCCTGGGTTTTCCCCTGTCTATAGTCATGGGTTTTAGCCTGGGTTTTCCCCTGTATATAGTGATGGGTTTTAGCCTGGGTTTTCCCCTGTCTATAGTGATGGGTTTTAGTTGGGGTTTTCCCCTGTCTATAGTGATGGGTTTTAGTTGGGGTTTTCCCCTGTCTATAGTGATGGGTTTTAGTTGGGGTTTTCCCCTGTCTATAGTGATGGGTTTTAGTTGGGGTTTTCCCCTGTCTATAGTGATGGGTTTTAGCCTGGGTTTTCCCCTGTCTCAGTGTCCTTAGTGATCCGGGGTTAGAGTCACTGCTCATAGAGAAAGACACTGTCTGAATCCCTCCCTCGGTACCAGTTATAACCAGGATCCACTCATCGTCCTCACGCACCTCTCTCCCCACTCACTCCCCGATCATCTTCTACATAGAAGTTGATGAGTGGGATTCTAATTGATATATTAAGGATAATGCTAACAATACAAATAATGATAATAATAACAACAAGTGCCGTTTTGTTGATTATCATAATTGTATTCCTTTCATGCCTGAACATACAATTAATTTGCATATCATTAAGGGTTTTTCTCCTCTTAGTTCAATTGATTTAGTGTGTTTGTTTTTGTTAGTTAATCGTAGAGGTCAAGGGGATGTTGAATGCAGGTTTACAGGACAGGTTTTCTATTGGAAGAATAGAGAACTGTTTTAATGGCTTGGGCTGAGTTTTAAGCTGTTTTGGTGGATGTTGTGGTTTGTAGTTATTAGATATTATTCTATATTTATTTCCCAGATAAATAATGGTGCTATGTGATTTTCTTTAAATTACATTTTAACTACAATTTACATTTTAATACAATTCGTATTTATGCGGTGTCTTGTTTGTGGACTCAATGCACAAAAATATAGGATTTTCAGAATATGATTTTTATTGTAGACTCATAACATGACATTAAAAAAAATGTTCATTCATTTCTAAATACACTTAGTGAGACAGAGCATGCAATGCATCTTGCTCTGCAGTTTTGTAGATATAGGTCAGTGATATGAAATTGAAAATTATGCAGATTTAAAATGTGGGACATTTAAATAATATACATTCTAAGAAATTTGATGGCGCAATTTATGCTTTTCAATTCTGTAGAATAAATGCAGTGTAATATCATTCCTAAATGAATGGTTTCTAATGGAGAGCTCTGTCTGTGAGAGAGAGAGCCTGCTTCTTCCATACATCACACCACATTCTGATACAACCAGACAGGCTGGCCGGCTGGGGAAAGTAGCAGGATTTTTGGTTTTTCCTCTCCGTATCTCATTCTGTCATTCTCTGTGCGGAACAGAGGAAAGCACTGGAGAGAGGGATATTGCGTAAATTAAATTAATTTTAATCTCCGTATAAAACCATTTACTTAATTCATCTGTCAAATCATGTCAATATGCAGCCTCAATATGTGGCATGGATATTTTTTCTCACCGTTTGAGTGTGTATGTGTGTGTGTGTGTCCCTGTGTGTGTCCCTGTGTGTGTGTGTGTGTGTGTGTGTGTGTGTGTGTGTGTGTGTGTGTGTGTGTGTGTGTGTGTGTGTGTGTGTGTGTGTGTGTGTGTGTGTGTGTGTGTGTGTGTGTGTGTGTGTGTGTGTGTGTGTGTGTGTGTGTGTGTGTGTGTGTGTGTGTGTGTGTGTGTGTGTGTGTGTGTGTCCCTGTGTGTGTCCCTGTGTGTGTCCCTGTGTGTGTGTCCCTGTGTGTGTGTGTGTGTGTGTGTGTGTGTGTGTGTGTGTGTGTGTGTGTGTGTGTGTGTGTGTGTGTGTGTGTGTGTGTGTGTGTGTGTGTGTGTGTGTGTGTGTGTGTGTGTGTGTGTGTGTGTGTGTGTGTGTGTGTGTGTGTGTGTGTGTGTGTGTGTGTGTGTGTGTGTGTGTGTGTGTGTGTGCTCGTGTATCGTCCCTTTGTGTACGGGTGTCGTATGATGTGTTTTTATGCATCTGCGTGGCCCCGGCTGTGTGATGGCTGTCCCATTGTCTCCACACACATGAGTGCAAGCGCACACACACGGTGGCGGTGGCGGCCCCTCTTGTGCAGAGTGTGAGGCATTCCAAGGGTAATTAACTGTGGCTCAAAGAGAGAGCCTCCTGAGCAGACCCATTCACCCCTCCGAGATAGGAGGGGGGAGTCTTTTGTTTGACAGGGGGGCAATAAGTGCTCCTGCGGACGCGCGCACACACACGTAAGATGCAATCACACACAATGACACACACAGTGACAAACAGACACACACAAGCACATGCACGTACAACAAAATCACACACACACATCTACGAATGCGAGCAGAAAGCCTTAGAGGGCTGAGCATGAAAGGATAGAGGAGGAGGAGGAGGAGGAGGAGGAGGAGGAGGAGGAGGAGGAGGAGGAGGAGGAGGAGGAGGAGGAGGAGGAGGAGGAGGAGGAGGAGGAGGAGGAGGAGGAGGAGGAGGAGGAGGAGGAGGAGGAGGTGGGAGGAGGAGGAGGCCTTGATGATGTGATTGTCAATTTATTTGATTTATGTTCACTCCATCAGGGTGTGTGTGACAAGGCTGTTTGTGCTTGTGTGTGTGTGTGTGTGTGTGTGTGTGTGTGTGTGTGTGTGTGTGTGTGTGTGTGTGTGTGTGTGTGTGTGTGTGTGTGTGTGTGTGTGTGTGTGTGTGTGTGTGTGTGTGTGTGTGTGTGTGTGTGTGTGTGTGTGTGTGTGTGTGTGTGTGTGTGTGTGTGTGTGTGTGTGTGTGTGTGTGTGTGTGTGTGTGTGTGTGTGTGTGTGTGTGTGTGTGTGTGTGTGTGTGTGTGTGTGTGTGTGTGTGTGTGTGTGTGTGTGTGTGTGTGTGTGTGTGTGTGTGTGTGTGAGAGAGAGAGAGAGAGAGAGAGAGAGAGAGGGTTGCGCTGGCTTTTATGAGGAGTTGAAAGAGCCTTAGGAGGAACTACACCACATACACACATGTCCTCAACATTCGTGAGGTACGCGTCGCAATTAGCAATTACACCCCATGTCGCTGTCGCTACAGAGGCTGAACGCTGAGCGAATTAGACGTCCAGAAAGAGATAGAGAGAGACGCTTCCTACATTTCAATTCAATTCCCCTCCACTCCACTCATCCCCCGTCTCTCCCTCTCTCCAACCCTCTCTTCCCCCTGTGGATTCCCCTCCACTCCACTCATCCCACATCTCTCCCTCTCTCCAACCCTCTCTTCCCCCTGTGGATTCCCCTCCACTCCACTCATCCCCCGTCTTCCCACATCTCCACTCCCTCATCTCCAACCCTCTCTTCCCCCTGTGGATTCCCCTCCACTCCACTCATCCCCCATCTCTCCCTCTCTCCAACCCTCTCTTCCCCCTGTGGATTCCCATCCAATCCACTCATCCCCCATCTCTCCCTCTCTCCAACCCTCTCTTCCCCCTGTGGATTCCCCTCCACTCCACTCATCCCCCATCTCTCCCTCTCTCCAACCCTCTCTTCCCCCTGTGGATTCCCATCCAATCCACTCATCCCCCCTCTCTCCCTCTCTCCAACCCTCTCTTCCCCCTGTGGATTCCCCTCCACTCCACTCATCCCCCATCTCTCCCTCTCTCCAACCCTCTCTTCCCCCTGTGGATTCCCCCCTCCACTCCTCTCCACTCATCCCCCATCTCTCCCTCTCTCCAACCCTCTCTTCCCCCTGTGGATTCCCCTCCACTCCTCTCCACTCATCCCCCATCTCTCCCTCTCTCCAACCCTCTCTTCCCCCTGTGGATTCCCCTCCACTCCACTCATCCCCCATCTCTCCCTCTCTCCTACCCTCTCTTCCCCCTGTGGATTCCCCTCCACTCCACTCATCCCCCATCTCTCCCTCTCTCCAACCCTCTCTTCCCCCTGTGGATTCCCCTCCACTCCTCTCCACTCATCCCCCATCTCTCCCTCTCTCCAACCCTCTCTTCCCCCTGTGGATTCCCCTCCACTCCACTCATCCCCCATCTCTCCCTCTCTCCAACCCTCTCTTCCCCCTGTGGATTCCCCTCCACTCCTCTCCACTCATCCCCCATCTCTCCCTCTCTCCAACCCTCTCTTCCCCCTGTGGATTCCCCTCCAGTCCACTCATCCCCCATCTCTCCCTCTCTCCAACCCTCTCTTCCCCCTGTGGATTCCCCTCCACTCCACTCATCCCCCATCTCTCCCTCTCTCCAACCCTCTCTTCCCCTTGTGGATTCCCCTCCAGTCCACTCATCCCCCATCTCTCCCTCTCTCCAACCCTCTCTTCCCCCTGTGGATTCCCCTCCACTCCACTCATCCCCCATCTCTCCCTCTCTCCAACCCTCTCTTCCCCCTGTGGATTCCCCTCCAGTCCACTCATCCCCCATCTCTCCCTCTCTCCAACCCTCTCTTCCCCCTGTGGATTCCCCTCCACTCCACTCATCCCCCATCTCTCCCTCTCTCCAACCCTCTCTTCCCCTGTGGATTCCCCTCCACTCCCCCCACTCATCCCCTCATCTCTCCCTCTCTCCAACCCCCATCTCTTCCCCCTGTGGATTCCCCTCCACTCCACTCATCCCACATCTCTCCCTCTCTCCAACCCTCTCTTCCCCTTGTGGATTCCCTCCAGTCCACTCATCCCCCGTCTCTCCCTCTCTCCAACCCTCTCTTCCCCCTGTGGATTCCCCTCCACTCCACTCATCCCCCATCTCTCCCTCTCTCCAACCCTCTCTTCCCCCTGTGGATTCCCCTCCACTCCACTCATCCCCCATCTCTCCCTCTCTCCAACCCTCTCTTCCCCCTGTGGATTCCCCTCCACTCCACTCATCCCCCATCTCTCCCTCTCTCCAACCCTCTCTTCCCCCTGTGGATTCCCATCCACTCCACTCATCCCCCATCTCTCCCTCTCTCCAACCCTCTCTTCCCCCTGTGGATTCCCCTCCACTCCACTCATCCCCCATCTCTCCCTCTCTCCAACCCTCTCTTCCCCCTGTGGATTCCCCTCCACTCCTCTCCACTCATCCCCCATCTCTCCCTCTCTCCAACCCTCTCTTCCCCCTGTGGATTCCCCTCCACTCCACTCATCCCCCATCTCTCCCTCTCTCCAACCCTCTCTTCCCCCTGTGGATTCCCCTCCACTCCACTCATCCCCCATCTCTCCCTCTCTCCAACCCTCTCTTCCCCCTGTGGATTCCCCTCCACTCCACTCATCCCCCATCTCTCCCTCTCTCCAACCCTCTCTTCCCCCTGTGGATTCCCCCCTCCACTCCTCTCCACTCATCCCCCATCTCTTCCCTCTCTCCAACCCTCCAACCCTCTCTTCCCCCTGTGGATTCCCCTCCACTCCACTCCACTCATCCCCCATCTCTCCCTCTCTCCAACCCTCTCTTCCCCCTGTGGATTCCCCTCCACTCCACTCATCCCCCATCTCTCCCTCTCTCCAACCCTCTCTTCCCCCTGTGGATTCCCCTCCCTCCACTCTCCCTCTCCACTCATCCCCCATCTCTCCCCTCTCTCCTACCCTCTCTTCCCCCTGTGGATTCCCCTCCACTCCACTCCACTCATCCCCCATCTCTCCCTCTCTCCAACCCTCTCTTCCCCCTGTGGATTCCCCTCCCTCCACTCATCCCCCATCTCTCCCTCTCTCCTACCCTCTCTTCCCCCTGTGGATTCCCCTCCACTCCTCTCCACTCATCCCCCATCTCTCCCTCTCTCCAACCCTCTCTTCCCCCTGTGGATTCCCCTCCACTCCACTCATCCCCCATCTCTCCCTCTCTCCAACCCTCTCTTCCCCTTGTGGATTCCCCTCCAGTCCACTCATCCCCCATCTCTCCCTCTCTCCAACCCTCTCTTCCCCCTGTGGATTCCCCTCCACTCCACTCATCCCCCATCTCTCCCTCTCTCCAACCCTCTCTTCCCCCTGTGGATTCCCCTCCACTCCACTCATCCCCCATCTCTCCCTCTCTCCAACCCTCTCTTCCCCCTGTGGATTCCCCTCCACTCCACTCATCCCCCATCTCTCCCTCTCTCCAACCCTCTCTTCCCCCTGTGGATTCCCCTCCACTCCACTCATCCCCCATCTCTCCCTCTCTCCAACCCTCTCTTCCCCTGTGGATTCCCCTCCACTCCACTCATCCCCCATCTCTCCCTCTCTCCAACCCTCTCTTCCCCCTGTGGATTCCCCTCCACTCCACTCATCCCACATCTCTCCCTCTCTCCAACCCTCTCTTCCCCCTGTGGATTCCCCTCCAGTCCACTCATCCCCCATCTCTCCCTCTCTCCAACCCTCTCTTCCCCCTGTGGATTCCCCTCCACTCCACTCATCCCCCATCTCTCCCTCTCTCCAACCCTCTCTTCCCCCTGTGGATTCCCCTCCACTCCACTCATCCCCCATCTCTCCCTCTCTCCAACCCTCTCTTCCCCCTGTGGATTCCCCTCCACTCCACTCATCCCCCATCTCTCCCTCTCTCCAACCCTCTCTTCCCCCTGTGGATTCCCCTCCTCCGTCATTCACGCGTTTCTCCCTTCTTCTGTTTGAACCCTCCTCTATAAAAAGAGAGTGTGACAGCTGATCGTTTATCATGTTATCTCCATGTTTTGTGCTTTTTTTTCTTGGCGAGAGTGGATGGGGTAGTAACTCTAAAAACAAGGTGTTTGTGTGCCTACCTACCTACCTACGTACGTGTGTGTGTGTGTGTGTGTGTGTGTGTGTGTGTGTGTGTGTGTGTGTGTGTGTGTGTGTGTGTGTGTGTGTGTGTGTGTGTGTGTGTGTGTGTGTGTGTGTGTGTGTGTGTGTGTGTGTGTGTGTGTGTGTGTGTGTGTGTGTGTGTGTGCTAGGAGAAGAGGGTTAAGTGCTAGGTCTGTTATGCTTATCAAATAGGGCGGCCTGCTGGTTTGGCCAGGAGAGACGGGAGGAGGAAGCAGTGTGTGTGTGTGTGTGTGTGTGTGTGTGTGTGTGTGTGTGTGTGTGTGTGTGTGTGTGTGTGTGTGTGTGTGTGTGTGTGTGTGTGTGTGTGTGTGTGTGTGTGTGTGTGTGTGTGTGTGTGTGTGTGTGTGTGTGTGTGTGTGTGTGCGTTTGTGTGAGCTCTCTGCTCTCCTCTGCATGGTGTGGTCTTGTATGGAATGATTAAATTGTCATTGTCCTGCAGCAGAGACAGAGAACTGGGGGGGGGGGGGAATGAATAGCTATGCAGCCTCCTGTCTGACAGTGAAATATTTCCTCCTCTCATCCTCCCATCATGCTTCACATGTGTGACTGATGGGGGGAGAATGACAGGACCCCATCTCTCTCCCATCTCTCTCCCATCACGCTCTCATCTCTCTCCCATATCTCTCTCATCTCTCTCTCATCTATCATCTCTCTCATCTCTCTCCCGTCTCTCTCTCATCTCTCATCTCATCTCTCTCATCTCTCTCCCGTCTCTCTCTCATCTCTCTCTCATCTCTCTCCCATCTCTCTCTCATCTCTCTCCCATATCTCTCTCTCATCTCTCTCCCATCTCTCTCTCATCTCTCTCCCGACTCTCTCTCATCTCTCTCATCTATCATCTCTCTCTCATCTCTCATCTCTCTCATCTCTCTCTCATCTCTCTCCCATATCTCTTTCATCTCTCTCTCATCTCTCATCTCTCTCTCATCTCTCTCCCGACTCTCTCTCATCTCTCATCTCATCTCTCATCTCTCATCTCTCTCATCTCTCTCCCGTCTCTCTCTCATCTCTCTCTCATCTCTCTCCCATATCTCTCTCATCTCTCTCTCATCTCTCATCTCTCTCTCATCTCTCTCATCTCTCTCCCGTCTCTCTCATCTCTCTTTCATCTCTCTCATCTCTCTCTCATCTCTCTCTCATCTCTCTCATCTCTCTCCCGACTCTCTCTCATCTCTCATCTCATCTCTCATCTCTCTCATCTCTCTCCCGTCTCTCTCTCATCTCTCTCTCATCTCTCTCTCATCTCTCTCTCATCTCTCTCATCTCTCTCCCGACTCTCTCTCATCTCTCATCTCATCTCTCATCTCTCTCATCTCTCTCCCGTCTCTCTCTCATCTCTCTCTCATCTCTCTCCCGACTCTCTCTCATCTCTCATCTCATCTCTCATCTCTCTCTCATCTCTCTCTCATATCTCTCTCTCATCTCTCATCTCATCTCTCATCTCTCTCTCATCTCTCTCCCATATCTCTCTCATCTCTCTCTCATCTCTCATCTCTCTCTCATCTCTCTCTCATCTATCATCTCTCTCATCTCTCTCCCGTCTTTCTCTCATTTCTCTCCCATCTCTCTCTCATCTCTCTCTCATCTCTCTCAAATATCTATCTCTCATCTCTCTCTCATCTATCATCTCTCTCATCTCACTCCCGTATCTCTCTCATCTCTCTCTCATCTCTCTCCCATCTCTCTCTCATCTCTCTCATCTATCATCTCTCTCTTCTCTCTCCCGTCTCTCTCTCATCTCTCTCTCATATCTCTCTCTCATCTCTCTCCCATCTCTCTCTCATCGCTCTCTCATCTCTCTCCCATATCTCTCTCTCATCTCTCTCTCATCTCTCTCTCATCTCTCTCCCATATTTCTCTCTCATCTCTCTCTCATCTCTCTCCCACATCTCTCTCTCATCTCTCTCCGTTCGACATCGTTCCCCTATTCCCTGTCTCTCCGTCTGCCTCTTTCTCTCCCTCTCTCTCTCCAGTTTAGTGTTGCGTTGGAACTAGATGTGAGGACCCTCTTCTCCCATTGCGTTTTACCTCTCTTAAACGTGGGTTTGGTAATGATACAATAGCACAGCAACTCTAGTCTGAAACGGACACTGTGCATGTTTTGGGGTTTGTTCAAAAATGAAAGTACAAACAAAAGGAAAGGGTAGCAGTCTTTTTTTATTTTTAAAAGGCAGTTTATTTATTGACTAAATTGTTTTCATTTCCTAGTAAATGATCAATTACTGTTGCAATAGAAAACTATTGAATTTAATTTAATTTGCGTCCCGCAGCTGATTCATTTGATTTTCCCCATATTCTATATATTTTCTCCCACTATAAATGCATGTCTTTGAGCCACTGTTTTATTGAGTTTTATTTGCGATGATAGTATCGCAACCTGCTAGGTTTATCTTGCCCAACATGTAAGACAGACTAACAGATATACAGGCATAAACACAGACAAATAAACTGGTGTAAGGTGTAAGTTTGTTGTATACATGTGCTGTGTGTGTGTGTGTGTATGTATGTGTGTGTGTGTATGTGTTGTGGTTGTCACTTAACTGTGCTTGACCACACCGGGAGCTGTAGGGAGCTGGGTGTACACACGGTATGGTCGAGCTCCCCGGCCATGCCCCCAGTACTTCCCCAGTTCATCAGTCCTTCTCGTTCCGACTTCCTAATCACAACAACTCTGAATTAAGTGCTTGGATAAATATTTGTTGTATTTTCATTAACCAACACATTTAATTTTTTAATGGTTATTTTAGAATTTTAGAATGTCATTATTTGACTGTTTTATGGACTCAAAGTAGTGTTGTTTTGGAGAATGTTTTGATTTGAGATCTGCGTCAGATTATACCTGAGAACAGGAATATTCCTTCATCAGCGCCGACTATAGCACAGTTTATAGGCCACATGTAGTTTTAGGTGAAAAGAAACCCAGAAACGCAGTTGGAAGGTAATAGTGTTTGTGTTCTTCATTTTAAACCCGTTTAGAATGTGTTCCTTTAGAAAAATCACCCCCCCTCTCCCCATCTCCTCCACTACCCCGTCTCCTCCTTTCCCCTTCCTCTCCCCATCTCCTCCACTACCCCGTCTCCTCCTTTCCCCTTCCTCTCCCCATCTCCTCCACTACCCCGTCTCCTCCTTTCCCCTTCCTCTTCCCATCTCCTCCACTACCCCGTCTCCTCCTTTCCCCTTCCTCTTCCCATCTCCTCCACTACCCCGTCTCCTCCTTTCCCCTTCCTCTCCCCATCTCCTCCACTACCCCGTCTCCTCCTTTCCCCTTCCTCTCCCCATCTCCTCCACTACCCCGTCTCCTCCTTTCCCCTTCCTCTTCCCATCTCCTCCACTACCCCGTCTCCTCCTTTTCTCTTCCTCTCCCCATCTCCTCCACTACCCCGTCTCCTCCTTTTCTCTTCCTCTCCCCATCTCCTCCACTACCCCGTCTCCTCCTTTCCCCTTCCTCTTCCCATCTCCTCCACTGCCCCGTCTCCTCCACTACCCCGTCTCCTCCTTTACCCCCCTCTCCCCATCTCCTCCACTACCCCGTCTCCTCCTTTCCCCTTCCTCTTCCCATCTCCTCCACTATCCCGTCTCCTCCTTTCCCCTTCCTCTTCCCATCTCCTCCACTACCCTACCCCGTCTCCTCCACTACCCCGTCTCCTCCTTTCCCCCTCTCCCCATCTCCTCCACTACCCCGTCTCCTCCTTTCCCCTTCCTCTTCCCATCTCCTCCACTACCCCGTCTCCTCCTTTCCCCTTCCTCTCCCCATCTCCTCTACTACCCCGTCTCCTCCTTTCCCCTTCCTCTCCCCATCTCCTCTACTACCCCGTCTCCTCCTTTCCCCTTCCTCTCCCCATCTCCTCCACTACCCCGTCTCCTCCTTTCCCCTTCCTCTCCCCATCTCCTCCACTACCCTGTCTCCTCCTTTCCCCTTCCTCTTCCCATCTCCTCCACTACCCCGTCTCCTCCTTTCCCCTTCCTCTCCCCATCACCTCCACTACCCCGTCTCCTCCTTTCCCCCCTTCCTCTTCCCATCTCCTCCACTACCCCGTCTCCTCCACTACCCCGTCTCCTCCTTTCCCCTTCCTCTTCCCATCTCCTCCACTACCCCGTCTCCTCCACTACCCCGTCTCCTCCTTTCCCCCCTCTCCCCATCTCCTCCACTACCCCGTCTCCTCCTTTCCCTTCCTCTTCCCATCTCCTCTACTACCCCGTCTCCTCCTTTCCCCTTCCCCTTCCCATCTCCTCTACTACCCCGTCTCCTCCACTACCCCGTCTCCTCCTTTCCCCTTCCTCTCCCCATCTCCTCCACTACCCCGTCTCCTCCTTTCCCCTTCCTCTTCCCATCTCCTCCACTACCCCGTCTCCTCCTTTCCCCTTCCTCTCCCCATCTCCTCCACTCCCCATCGTCTCCTCCTTTCCCCTTCCTCTTCCCATCTCCTCTACTACCCCGTCTCTTCCTTTCCCCTTCCTCTTCCCATCTCCTCTACTACCCCGTCTCCTCCACTACCCCGTCTCCTCCTTCCCCCCTCTCCCCATCTCCTCCACTACCCCGTCTCTTCCTTTCCCCTTCCTCTTCCCATCTCCTCTACTACCCCCCCTCTCCCCATCTCCTCCACTACCCCGTCTCCTCCTTTCCCCTTCCTCTTCCCATCTCCTCTACTACCCCGTCTCCTCCTTTCCCCTTCCTCTTCCCATCTCCTCCACTACCCCGTCTCCTCCTTTCCCCTTCCTCTTCCCATCTCCTCCACTACCCCGTCTCCTCCTTTTCTCTTCCTCTCCCCATCTCCTCCACTACCCCGTCTCCTCCTTTCCCCTTCCTCTTCCCATCTCCTCCACTACCCCGTCTCCTCCACTACCCCGTCTCCTCCTTTCCCCCTCTCCCCATCTCCTCCACTACCCCGTCTCCTCCTTTCCCCTTACTCTCCCCATCTCCTTCACTACCACGTCTCCTCCTTTCCCCCCCTCTCTCCCCATCTCCTCCACTACCCCGTCTCCACCTTTCGCCTTCCTCTTCCCATCTCCTCCACTACCCCGTCTCCTCCTTTCCCCTTCCTCTTCCCATCTCCTCTACTACCCCGTCTCCTCCTTTCCCCTTCCTCTCCCCATCTCCTCCACTACCCCGTCTCCTCCTTTCCCCTTCCTCTCCCCTCCCCATCTCCTCCACTACCCTGTCTCCTCCTTTCCCCTTCCTCTTCCCATCTCCTCCACTACCCCGTCTCCTCCTTTCCCCTTCCTCTCCCCATCACCTCCACTACCCCGTCTCCTCCTTTCCCCTTCCTCTTCCCATCTCCTCCACTACCCCGTCTCCTCCACTACCCCCCCGTCTCCTCCTTTCCCCTTCCTCTTCCCATCTCCTCCACTACCCCGTCTCCTCCACTACCCCGTCTCCTCCTTTCCCCCCCCTCTCCCCATCTCCTCCACTACCCCGTCTCCTCCTTTCCCCTTCCTCTTCCCATCTCCTCTACTACCCCGTCTCCTCCTTTCCCCTTCCCTTCCCATCTCCTCTACTACCCGTCTCCTCCACTACCCCGTCTCCTCCTTTCCCCTTCCTCTCCCCATCTCCTCCACTACCCCGTCTCCTCCTTTCCCCTTCCTCTTCCCATCTCCTCCACTACCCCGTCTCCTCCTTTCCCCTTCCCCCATCTCCCCATCTCCTCCACTACCCGTCTCCTCCTTTCCCCTTCCTCTTCCCATCTCCTCCACTATCCCGTCTCCTCCTTTCCCCTTCCTCTTCCCATCTCCTCCACTACCCCGTCTCCTCCACTACCCCGTCTCCTCCTTTCCCCCCTCTCCCCATCTCCTCCACTACCCCGTCTCCTCCTTTCCCCTTCCTCTTCCCATCTCCTCTACTACCCCGTCTCTTCCTTTCCCCTTCCTCTTCCCATCTCCTCTACTACCCCGTCTCCTCCACTACCCCGTCTCCTCCTTCCCCCCCTCTCCCCATCTCCTCCACTACCCCGTCTCTTCCTTTCCCCTTCCTCTTCCCATCTCCTCTACTACCCCGTCCCCCCCCCTCTCCCCCATCTCCTCCACTACCCCGTCTCCTCCTTTCCCCTTCCTCTTCCCATCTCCTCTACTACCCCGTCTCCTCCTTTCCCCTTCCTCTTCCCATCTCCTCTACTACCCCGTCTCCTCCACTACCCCGTCTCCTCCTTTCCCCTTCCTCTCCCCATCTACTCCACTACCCCGTCTCCTCCTTTCCCCTTCCTCTCCCCATCTCCTCCACTACCCCGTCTCCTCCTTTCCCCTTCCTCTCCCCATCTCCTCCACTACCCCGTCTCCTCCTTTCCCCTTCCTCTCCCCATCTCCTCCACTACCCCGTCTCCTCCTTTCCCCTTCCTCTTCCCATCTCCTCCACTACCCCGTCTCCTCCTTTCCCCTTCCTCTTCCCATGTCCTCCACTACCCCGTCTCCCCCCCCTCTCCCCCCCATCTCCTCCACTACCCCGTCTCCTCCTTCCCCCCCTCTCCCCCATCTCCTCCACTACCCCGTCTCCTCCTTTCCCCTTCCTCTTCCCATCTCCTCCACTACCCCGTCTCCTCCTTTCCCCTTCCTCTTCCCATGTCCTCCACTACCCCGTCTCCTCCTCCCCCCTTCCTCTCCCCCATCTCCTCCACTACCCCGTCTCCTCCCCCCTCTCCCCATCTCCTCCACTACCCCGTCTCTTCCTTTCCCCTTCCTCTTCCCATCTCCTCTACTACCCCCCCCCCCCCCCTCCCCATCTCCTCCACTACCCCGTCTCCTCCTTTCCCCTTCCTCTTCCCATCTCCTCTACTACCCCGTCTCCTCCTTTCCCCTTCCTCTTCCCATCTCCTCTACTACCCCGTCTCCTCCACTACCCCGTCTCCTCCTTTCCCCTTCCTCTCCCCATCTCCTCCACTACCCCGTCTCCTCCACTACCCCGTCTCCTCCTTCCCCCCCCTCTCCCCATCTCCTCCACTACCCCGTCTCCTCCTTTCCCCTTCCTCTTCCCATCTCCTCTACTACCCCACTCCCTCCTTTCCCCTTCCCCTTCCCATCTCCTCTACTACCCCGTCTCCTCCACTACCCCGTCTCCTCCTTTCCCCTTCCTCTCCCCATCTCCTCCACTACCCCGTCTCCTCCTTTCCCCTTCCTCTCCCCATCTCCTCCACTACCCTGTCTCCTCCTTTCCCCTTCCTCTTCCCATCTCCTCCACTACCCCGTCTCCTCCTTTCCCCTTCCTCTCCCCATCACCTCCACTACCCCGTCTCCTCCTTTCCCCTTCCTCTTCCCATCTCCTCCACTACCCCGTCTCCTCCACTACCCCGTCTCCTCCTTTCCCCTTCCTCTTCCCATCTCCTCCACTACCCCGTCTCCTCCACTACCCCGTCTCCTCCTTTCCCCCCCTCTCCCCATCTCCTCCACTACCCCGTCTCCTCCTTTCCCCTTCCTCTTCCCATCTCCTCTACTACCCCGTCTCCTCCTTTCCCCTTCCCCTTCCCATCTCCTCTACTACCCCGTCTCCTCCACTACCCCGTCTCCTCCTTTCCCCTTCCTCTCCCCATCTCCTCCTCTCCCATATCCTCCATCTCCTCCTCTCCTCCATCATCTCCTTTCTACCTCCTCTCCCCCATCTCCCCCTCACACCCTGCTCTCCCCCATCACCCCCTGACCCCTCCTCTCTCCCATCTCCCCCTCACCCCCTCCTCTCCCTCATCTCCCCCTCACCCCTGCTCTCCCCATCTCCTCCTCTCCCCTCCTCTCCCCCATCTCCTCCTCTCCCCCATCTCCCCCTCACCCCTCCTCTCCCCCATCTTCTCCTCTCCCCCATCTCCTCCTCTCCCCCTCCTCTCCCCCTTCTCCTCCTCTCCTCCATCATCTCTTTTCTATCTCCTCTCCCCCATCTCCCCCTCACCCCTCCTCTCCCCCATCTCCCCCTCACCCCTCCTCTCCCCCATCTCCTCCTCTCCCCCTCCTCTCCCCCATCTCCTCCTCTCCTCCATCATCTCTTTTCTACCTCCTCTCCCCCATCTCCCCCTCACCCCTCCTCTCCCCCATCTCCCCCTCACCCCTCCTCTCCCCCATCTCCTCCTCCTCTGCCCCCATCTCCTCTCTTCTTCCTGCAGTCGGTACTGTCACCTACCCACACGTTCAGTATTAAAGCCGACAGTCCATCTGCCACTCAACCCGCTAACAGCTCCTGTTGCTAACGCTAACACACACACATCGAACCCCACCTTCCCCCAACACACACACACACTAATGCTAACATCCCACGGCCATTCTGAACTACCCACCTGCTCCTGACGATACCCATCACACACCCGTAAAAACCCTGAACAGACACAGCATTAAGTAAATAGTCAGTCACTACTTTCCTCTGGGCAAGTCACTACATTCCTCTGGGTGAGGCACTACTGTCCTCTGGGTGAGTCACTGCTTTCCTCTGGGTGAGGCACTACTTTCCTCTGGGTGAGTTACTGCTTTCCTCTGGGTGAGTTACTGCTTTCCTCTGGGTGAGTTACTGCTTTCCTCTGGGTGAGTTACTGCTTTCCTCTGGGTGAGTTACTGCTTTCCTCTGGGTGAGTTACTGCTTTCCTCTGGGTGAGTTACTGCTTTCCTCTGGGTGAGTTACTGCTTTCCTCTGAGTGAGTTACTGCTTTCCTCTGGGTGAGTTACTGCTTTCCTCTGGGTGAGTTACTGCTTTCCTCTGAGTGAGTTACTGCTTTCCTCTGGGTGAGTTACTGCTTTCCTCTGAGTGATGCACTACTTTCCTTTGGATGAGTCACTGCTTTTGCTGGGTGAGGCACTACTTTCCTCTGGGTGAGTCACTACTCTCCTCTGGGGGAGTCACTACTCTCCTCTGGGTGAGTCACTACTCTCCTCTGGGTGAGTCACTACTTTCCTCTGGGTGAGTCACTACTCTCCCCTGGGTGAGTCACTACTCTCCCCTGGGTGAGTCACTACTCTCCCCTGGGTGAGTCACTACTCTCCCCTGGATGAGTCACTACTCTCCTCTGGGTGTTTCGGGGCAGAGGGGAGGAAGGACGGGGGAGGCCAGTGGTGGCATTTGTGATCCTCAGGGCTCCTGCTTCTGCATTAGGAAGAATGGCACCTGTCTCATCAATCACAGTTTCACCATCACACACACACATACCCTCACACACGCACAGTCATGGGCCTTCCATTCACAGATGGACCAGCAACACTTGAGTGAGTAACTAAGCATCAGCAAGGCATGGACACACACACAGGTACTTGGTGTAATTTTGCTCAATGTCCTGTGTGCTAATCCGTGTGTGTGTGTCCCTCAGTTCCTTTCTCTCTTCTCTTCTCTCTGTCCCCCCCAGTTCCTCTCTCAGTTCCCCTCTCAGTTCCTCTCTCTCTTCTCTGTCCCTCTCAGTTCCTCTCTCAGTTCCCCTCTCAGTTCCTCTCTCTTCTCTTCTCTCTGTCCCCCTCAGTTCCTCTCTCAGTTCCCCTCTCAGTTCCTCTCTCTCTTCTCTTCTCTGTCCCCCTCAGTTCCTCTCTCAGTTCCCCTCTCAGTTCCTCTCTCTCTTCTCTTCTCTCTGTCCCCCTCAGTTCCTCTCTCAGTTCCCCTCTCAGTGCCTTTCTCGCTTCTCTTCTCTCTGTCCCCTCTCAGTTCCTCTCTCAGTTCCCCTCTCAGTTCCTCTCTCTCTTCTCTTCTCTGTCCCCCTCAGTTCCTCTCTCAGTTCCCCTCTCAGTTCCTCTCTCTCTTCTCTTCTCTCTGTCCCCCTCAGTTCCTCTCTCAGTTCCCCTCTCAGTTCCTCTCTCTCTTCTCTTCTCTGTCCCCCTCAGTTCCTCTCTCAGTTCCCCTCTCAGTTCCTCTCTCTCTTCTCTTCTCTCTGTCCCCCTCAGTTCCTCTCTCAGTTCCCCTCTCAGTGCCTTTCTCGCTTCTCTTCTCTCTGTCCCCTCTCAGTTCCTCTCTCAGTTCCCCTCTCAGTTCCTCTCTCTCTCTTCTCTTCTCTGTCCCCCTCAGTTCCTCTCTCAGTTCCCCTCTCAGTTCCTCTCTCTCTTCTCTTCTCTCTGTCCCCCTCAGTTCCTCTCTCAGTTCCCCTCTCAGTTCCTCTCTCTCTTCTCTGTCCCCCTCAGTTCCTCTCTCAGTTCCCCTCTCAGTGCCTTTCTCTCTTCTCTTCTCTCTGTCCCCTCTCAGTTCACCTCTCTCTTCTCTTCTCTGTCCCCCTCAGTTCCTCTCTCTCTTCTCTTCTCTTCTCTCTGTCCCCATCAGTTCCTCTCTCTCTTCTCTTCTCTGTCCCCCTCAGTTTCTCTCTCAGTTCCCCTCTCAGTACCTCTCTCTCTTCTCTGTCCCCCTCAGTTCCTCTCTCAGTTCCCCTCTCAGTGCCTTTCTCGCTTCTCTTCTCTCTGTCCCCTCTCAGTTCCCCTCTCTCTTCTCTTCTCTGTCCCCCTCAGTTCCTCTCTCTCTTCTCTTCTCTCTGTCCCCCTCAGTTCCTCTCTCAGTTCCCCTCTCAGTACCTCTCTCTCTTCTCTGTCCCCCTCAGTTCCTCTCTCAGTTCCCCTCTCAGTGCCTTTCTCGCTTCTCTTCTCTCTGTCCCCTCTCAGTTCCCCTCTCTCTTCTCTTCTCTCTGTCCCCCTCAGTTCCTCTCCCAGTTCCTCTCTCTCTTCTCTGTCCCTCTCAGTTCCTCTCTCAGTTCCCCTCTCAGTTCCTCTCTCTCTTCTCTTCTCTCTGTCCCCCTCAGTTCCTCTCTCAGTTCCCCTCTCAGTTCCTCTCTCTCTTCTCTGTCCCCCTCAGTTCCTCTCTCAGTTCCCCTCTCAGTGCCTTTCTCTCTTCTCTTCTCTCTGTCCCCCTCAGTTCCCCTCTCAGTTCCTCTCTCTCTTCTCTGTCCCCCTCAGTTCCTCTCTCAGTTCCCCTCTCAGTGCCTTTCTCTCTTCTCTTCTCTCTGTCCCCCTCAGTTCCTCTCTCAGTTCCCCTCTCAGTTCCTCTCTCTCTTCTCTGTCCCTCTCAGTTCCTCTCTCAGTTCCCCTCTCAGTTCCTCTCTCTCTTCTCTTCTCTCTGTCCCCCTCAGTGCCTTTCTCTCATTCGCTACTTTTCTATCAGACTCTCCTCTTCTCCTATCCAATCCCTTTTCCTTTTAAATACTGTACATTCCTTTATATACAACATCAGTGCATTATTCCTCAGTGTGAAATTATAGTTTTGAAGCAGAGATTTATTCTGACAAGTTTGGGTTTTATTTTTAAAAGTAGGAAATATTACAATACATTATACGTTAATGTATAAAAATTCTGACTCTCTTTCTCCAAGTACTGCATGATGCTTGTTCTGTATCACTGTAAGCCAACATATCTTGTTAATGTTGGTTTATACAGCCTGGGTCTAGACTTGGCTAGCCCCTGACATACTCCTCCTGAGGGTCCACACCTTCCCTTCTTCCAGACCTCCATTTTATCACATACTTTTGTTGTCTTCCACTCCTCCTCTCCTCTCCCCTCCTCTCCTCTCCTCTCCTCTCTGAGAGCACTGAGATGGGAGTCGCATTTTCTCTCTCTCTCTCTCTCTC
>NC_060189.1:15655028-15660028 GCF_021184085.1 Oncorhynchus gorbuscha
GACGCCACTCACATGCGTGACACACATGCACTTTATAACCCAAGGTAAGAGAGGGAAACATGCTCACACACACACACACACACACACACACACACACACACACACACACACACACACACACACACACACACACACACAAAAACACAGACACACACTACATCAAAAGCCAATTCAAAGTACTGTTGTCTTTTCCATGTCTCAATGTTGTAGTGTGTGAAGATAAAATGTGTTGTTTTTGTTAGTGTGTGTGTGTGTGTGTCTTTGTCTCCTCCATAATTTACCATTCATCCAGTGTGCCACTGTACAGCTCCCGCTACTACTATAATCCTTCTGTAGGTTTAGATTAGAGTGATAAAGGGTCTGGGCTGCGTTCAGAAGGGAACACGTTGTAGAACGTTTTTATAATGTTCAGTACATTTCCCCCACCTGAATGATCCCCAGGTCTGTGATGAGGTTAGTCAGAGTACAGTAGCTGACAGTAAGTTGTGTTGACACTTTAATGGGCAGCTAGCTAGTTGTTGTGTACAAGGGTTACTGGGCTGGCTGCTGTTTAATGTGTAACCCTCTCACCAGGCTCAAATGTGACTCTCATGATATTACCTTACTTAGAATATCTGAACAGCATGGGATATTAGGTGAGAAGCACATCTCCAATAAGAATCCTTATTATAAACTTGCTAGGATGATGAGAAGCTAGGGGATTCATTTCAGATAGAACGATTATAGATTGTTGTTATTATATAAGGATATGCTTTCCCAAGCATTAAATGAAACTGAAACAGTAAATGACCAACGCAACAGACATAAGGTTCAATATGTATATTATCACATTTTCAATGTACCACATCAAAATAAATAAATAATAAACCCCAATGATTTTTCACAACCCATGTCCAAATGAACTGCAAGCTTGGTTAAACCCGTTGGCGCGCGTTGGAGCTCCGCCCCAAAAATGGCGACACACATAAAGTCCCGAAGCACCCCACCGTTGTGGTTACTCACTACTCCTATATATTTCCTCAGCGAAGTAAAGCAGTTCCGTGCAGGTGTCCTCAAGATGCACATCTATCAATGCAGACAGTGCTCCTTAGCAGCAACACATATCCCATGGTAACATGAGCTCGTTAATCTTCCACAAGTAATTCTCTCCAGTTCTCGCACGACGCTAGGCTAACCTCGAGGCTGTCAAATACCTCCACAATGAAATGGTAGCTTCAATCTCTACTAAGTTTTTCTTAATAAAAAAATAAGAACTCATTCATAAAATAAAATCAATATTTCCCTTCAAAACTCGGTAGATATGGGTTTTGTTGAACTTTTCTCCTCTTCTTTTATAGTTTTTTTTCTTTTTCTCTGCATCCCTTTTTCAACATCTCTCCCTCTTTCTTCAACGTCTCTTTCCCAGGCCTCCTGTTATAACCAGGTCAACTCTCCCATTGGCCTCAGTTTAATTAACAAGCTACCTTATTGGTCAAAACCGAAAAGTAAATCAACCTATTTCACTTGTTCTTTAAAGGGATATTCCTTCAAAAGAAATGCTTTACCGACGTTACAATTCAGCAGCATTCAATCACCTTTTAAATCTAATACCAATGAATTATAACAAATCAACTCTATACTTGGTTTTAACAAGGGTATTACACCTGGTTGCTTTGTTATTGTGTTGTTTTGTTTCCATGGTGACAGTGAGCATCTGAAAACATGCTTGTTGCTTGTTCACCGTTGTGATGTTTTTAAATGCTTTGGTTTGGCTGTTTCAGCAGTGATGGTATACTTTGTCATTTGGGGTTAGTTTTTGTTGTCAGTGGGTGTATTTAAAATGTGTTGAATTGTGTTTGCGATTATGTTATGGTTGGATTGTGGTTGTGTTTATAATGTGGTTAGGGTTACTGTTTGGGTCTGTGTCCTTTGCTTCTGTGTCTGACTGCTTCAATGAACATGTGAGTGACCATGGAGGAAGAGAGAGGGAGACTCAGAAAGAAGGAGAGAAGTCAAGATAGAGAAATAGTGTGTGTAAAACAGTGACAAAAAAAGGAGAAAGAACGTAGAAAGAGGTACAATGAAAAAGGGATGTGGAGTTTGGAGAGGAGGGGCAGAGACTGATACAGAAGAGAAACAGATAGACAAGAGGTGGTATAGAGAAGGGGTAGAGAGAGAGAAGGGGGTAGAGAGAGAGAGAAGGGATAGAGAGAGAAGGGGGTAGAGAGAGAGAAGGGATAGAGAGAAGGGGGTAGAGAGAGAGAAGGGGGTAGAGAGAGAGAAGGGGGTAGAGAGAGAGAAGGGGGTAGAGAGAGAGAAGGGATAGAGAGAGAGAGAGGGGTAGAGAGAGAGAAGGGGTAGAGAGAGAGAAGGGATAGAGAGAGAGAAGGGGTAGAGAGAGAGAAGGGATAGAGAGAGAGAAGGGGGTAGAGAGAGAGAAGGGGTAGAGAGAGAGAAGGGGGTAGAGGTAGAGAGAGGCAGATAGAGAGAGAGAAGGGGGTAGAGAGAGAGAAGGGGGTAGAGGTATAGAGAAGGAATAGAGAGAGAGAAGGGGGTAGAGAGAGAGAAGGGGGTAGAGGTATAGAGAAGGGATAGAGAGAGAGAAGGGGGTAGAGAGAGAGAAGGGGGTAGAGAGAGAAGGGGGTAGAGGTATAGAGAAGGGATAGAGAGAGAGAAGGGGGTAGAGAGAGAGAAGGGGGTAGAGAGAGAAGGGGGTAGAGAGAGAGAAGGGGGTAGAGAGAGAGAAGGGGGTAGAGAGAGAGAAGGGGGTAGAGGTAGAGAGAGGCAGATAGAGAGAGAGAAGGGGGTAGAGAGAGAGAAGGGGGTAGAGAGAGAGAAGGGGGTAGAGGTAGAGAGAGGCAGATAGAGAGAGAGAAGGGGGTAGAGGTAGAGAGAGGGGATAGAGAGAGAGAAGGGGGTAGAGAGAGAGAAGGGGGTAGAGGTAGAGAGAGGCAGATAGAGAGAGAGAAGGGGGTAGAGGTAGAGAGAGGGGATAGAGAGAGAGAAGGGGGTAGAGAGAGAGAAGGGGGTAGAGGTAGAGAGAGGCAGATAGAGAGAGAGAAGGGGGTAGAGGTAGAGAGAGGGGGATAGAGAGAGAGAAGGGGGATAGAGAGAGAGAAGGGGGTAGAGGTATAGAGAAGGGATAGAGAGAGAGAAGGGGGTAGAGAGAGAGAAGGGGGTAGAGGTAGAGAGAGGCAGATAGAGAGAGAGAAGGGGGTAGAGGTAGAGAGAGGGGATAGAGAGAGAGAAGGGGGATAGAGAGAGAGAAGGGGGTAGAGGTAGAGAGAGGGGGATAGAGAGAGAGAAGGGGGATAGAAAGAGAGAAGGGGTAGAGGTAGAGAGAGGCAGATAGAGAGAGACAAGGGGGTAGAGGTAGAGAGAGGCAGATAGAGAGAGGGGATAGAGAGAGAGAGAGGGGATAGAGAGAGAGAGAGGGGATAGAGGTAGAGAGAGGCAGATAGAGAGAGAGAAGGGGGTAGATGTAGAGAGAGGTGGATAGAGGTAGAGAGGGAGGGATAGAGGTAGAGAGAGGGGGATAGAGGTAGAAAGAACAGGATAGGGGTATAGAGAACGGGATAGAGGTAGTGAGAAGTAGAGAGAGGGGATAGGGGTAGAGAGAGGTGGATATAGTTGGAGAGAGGGGGATAGAGGTAGAGAGAGGGGGATAGAGGTCGAGAGAGGGAGAGAGGGGGTAGAGAGAGGTGGATATAGTTGGAGAGAGGGGGATAGAGGTAGAGAGAGGGGGATAGAGGTAGAGTGAGGTGGATAGGGGTAGAGAGAGGTGGATATAGTTGGAGAGAGGGGGATAGAGGTAGAGAGTGGGGGATAGAGGTAGAGAGAGGGGGATAGGGGTAGAGAAAGGTGGATATAGTTGGAGAGAGGGGGATAGAGGTAGAGAGAGGGGATAGGGGTAGAGAAAGGTGGATATAGTTGGAGAGAGGGGGATAGAGGTAGAGAGAAGGGGATAGAGGTAGAGAGAGGGGGATAGAGGTAGAGAGAAGGGGATAGAGGTCGAGAGAAGGGGATAGAGGTAGAGAGAGGGGGATAGAGATAGAGAGAGGTGGATTGAGGATATAGGTAGAGAGAGGTAGAGAGAAGGGGATAGAGGTAAAGAGGGGGGAAATAGGTAGAGAGGAAAGCTCTGCCAAGCTCAGGACACTCTGGGTCGGTCAGTCGGATGCCTGAATTATTCAACCTGCCACACGATATGAAGAGACAGATCAGGGAGAGAGAGAGCGAGAGAGAGACGAAGGGAAAGAGGTGAAAGAGGGAGAGATGAAAGATGTGGGCAGATTGAGTATAGAGGTAGAAATAAAGATATTAATACTGATTTAAACTCAAATGTGTGTGACTGCATGCTTTCCAGCATGTGGGGCGGCAGGGTAGCCTAGTGGTGAGAGCATTCGACTTGTAACCGGAAGGTTGCAAGTTCAAACCCCCGAGCTGAAAAGGTACAAATCTGTCGTTCTGCCCCTGAACAGGCAGTTAACCCACTGTTCCTAGGCCGTCATTGAAAATATGAATTTGTTCTTAACTGACTTGCCTGGTTAAATAAAGGTAAAATAAAAAATAAAATTAATAAAATTAAAATTAAATGTTTGGGTGTGACTGGGATGGGGGTGATAGAAGGGGCTTGTCCTCCAGATGTATGGTGTTAGTGTTTGGCAGATTAAATGTAGATGTTTGGTGTTAGTGTTTGGCAGATTAAACGTAGATGTACAGTGTTAGTGTTTGGCAGATTAAATGTAGATGTTTGGTGTTTGGCAGATTAAATGTAGATGTATAGTGTTAGTGTTTGGCAGATTAAATGTAGATGTTTGGTGTTTGGCAGATTAAATGTAGATGTTTGGTGTTTGGCAGATTAAATGTAGATGTATAGTGTTAGTGTTTGGCAGATTAAATGTAGATGTTTGGTGTTTGGCAGATTAAATGTAGATGTTTGGTGTTTGGCAGATTAAATGTAGATGTTTGGTGTTTGGCAGATTAAATGTAGATGTATAGTGTTAGTGTTTGGCAGATTA
>NC_060189.1:15662528-15690028 GCF_021184085.1 Oncorhynchus gorbuscha
CACACACACACACACGCGCGCGCATACACACACACACACACACACACACACACACACACACACACTCCACTGATTAAGCTTAGTCCCCTCTTGAGACCACCTTTTATTTATACCATCAAATGGCTGAAAATGATTATTTGTTATGGGAATGGCTCGTTACTGTAAATTCATCCATCTCTAATAAACTAGATGGCTTTAACACAGATGGGCCGCACACGGATTTGTGGTTCGGGGTGTGTGTGACTGTGTGTGTGTCTGTGTGTGTATCTGTGTGCGTGTGTTTGTATGTGTGTGTGACTGTGTGTGTGTCTGTGTGCGTGTGTTTGTATGTGTGTGTGAGGGGACAATGGTGATTGGATTGTGGGTTTACAGCGTAGGATTAGCAAAGCAGAATGCCCATCAGGACAGAACAGAGAGAGCTTTACATCTCTGTCAACCCTCCTCACCTCTCCTCATCCAGCTTCACCCCTCATCACCATCCTCACTACTTCTGTCACCTGTTCTCCTGTCATCTTCACCCTCGTCTCACCACACGTCTTGTCACATCCGAGTCCCCCCATTCCACCTCACCTCTCCTTATACATCTTTACCCCTCTTCAGCTATTGGAAAAAGGGTGGACTCGTTTTTTTAACTGTAGTTTTTGTTACTCTGACTGATTGAATTTAAGAAAAAGCTTCATTCATAGCCTAAGTTGTAGCAACTCCATGATGGGTATCAGATACATTTGAGTATCATGTAGTAGTCTGAACCTATCAATGTTACTTTGAGCTGGCTATGAATGACAGTCATCCAATATGCTGTAATAGAAATAAGACCATGCTCAGGAAAAATAATAATCCTCCCTCATCTTAAACCGTCACCAACCACCGCTGGTTTACATCCATGCAACCATTATACTCAGATGTTTACCTCAACATGGTGTGAAATACACATAGAAACAATAGCCTAAATGTAGGATCCTTTTGCTGTGGGACAATGAGGAGATCGATGCGGTAAAGAGGTCAATCAAGCTCGACCTAAACAATGGAATTGCCATGGAAACACACGGTATAAAGCACCCAAGTCACCTCATTGCCCCCCCAGCAAAATTAGCGTACATTTAGGCTATTGTTTCTATGTCAATTAAATCATTCAAATGTATTTATAAGGCCCTTCTTACATCAGCTGATATTTCAAAGTGCTGTACAGAAACCTGGGCCTAAACCCCAAACAGCAAGCAATGCAGGTGTAGAAGCACGGTGGCTAGGAAAAGCTCCCTAGAAAGTGTATTTCACACCACGCTGAGGTAAACATGCTTGTATGGATGTCAACCCGAAACCATGTTTGTGTGCATTGTTACTAAACAACTGCATTACAGCTAAAAATTACTTTGACTACCATCAACGATTTCTGTATGCTAGCTATGCTAACCAGCTTATACAAACGAGAGTTAGCATTTAGCAGTCACTTCTTCTAAACCAGAAAAGGGACAACTTCTACATGTTATGCAGCGAAAACAGCTAAATATATCCAATTTGGATATACTTCTTCAGGATCGGTGTCCCTTCCACAGGACGGTTGAGCTAACGTAGGCTAATGAGATTAGCATGAGGCTGTAAGTAACACGAACATTTCCCAGGACATAGACATGTCTGATATTGGCAGAAAGCTTAAATTGTTGTTAAGCTAACTGCACTGTCCAATTTTACAGTAGCTATTACAGTGAAAGAATACCATGCTATTGTTTGAGAGTGCACAATTTTGAACATGAAAAGTTATTAATAAACAAATTAGGTACATTTGGGCAGTCTTGATACAACATTTTGAACAGAAAGGCAATGGTTCAATGGATCAGTCTAAAACTTTGCACATACACTGATGCCATATAGTGGCCAAAATCTAAATTGTACCTGGGCTGTAATAATACAGTATGGCCTTTATTTTGCATTTCAAAGATGATGGTACCAAAAAATATAAAAGAACTGTTGTTTATTTCTTTGTATTATCTTTTACCAGATCTAATGTGTTATATTCTACTACATTCCTTTCACATTTCCACAAACATCAAAGTGTTTCCTTTCAAATGGTCCCAATAATATGCATATCCTTGCTTCAGGGCCTGAGCTACAGGCAGTTAGATTTGGGTATGTCATTTTAGGCGAAAACTGAAAAAGGGCTAATCCTTAAGAAGATTTATTAAGTAACCACATTATGGGCCTGTTACAATGATAATAATAATATACACAAATCATGACGGATATGAAGCGTGTCCACTTTGTTATATCAAATTTGTTGAATGTGCTCCAAATCTGGTCAATGGAAAGTCTGCATTCCATTGACTCCTTTACTCCATCTATAGGGATCTTTCCCCTACGTGTTTCCATTGACTCCTTTACTCCATCTATAGGGATCTTTCCCCTACGTGTTTCCATTGACTCCTTTACTCCATCTATGGGGCTCTTTCCACCATGTGTTTCCATTGACTCCTTTACTCCATCTATAGGGATCTTTCCCCTACACGTTTCCATTGACTCCTTTACTCCATCTATAGGGATCTTTCCCCTACGTGTTTCCATTGACTCCTTTACTCCATCTATGGGGATCTTTCCACCATGTGTTTCCATTGACTCCTTTACTCCATCTATAGGGATCTTTCCCCTACATGTTTCCATTGACTCCTTTACTCCATCTATAGGGATCTTTCCCCTACATGTTTCCATTGACTCCTTTACTCCATCTATAGGGATCTTTCCCCTACGTGTTTCCATTGACTCCTTTACTCCATCTATGGGGATCTTTCCACCATGTGTTTCCATTGACTCCTTTACTCCATCTATAGGGATCTTTCCCCTACACGTTTCCATTGACTCCTTTACTCCATCTATAGGGATCTTTCCCCTACACGTTTCCATTGACTCCTTTACTCCATCTATAGGGATCTTTCCCCGACACGTTAACATTGACTCCATCTATAGGGATCTTCCCCCTACGCGTTTACATTGACTCCTTTACTCCATCTATAGGGATCTTTCCCCTACATGTTTCCATTGACTCCTTTATTCCATCTATAGGGATCTTTCCCCCTACGCGTTTCCATTGACTCCTTTACTCCATCTATAGGGATCTTTCCCCTACATGTTTCCATTGACTCCTTTACTCCATCTATAGGGATCTTTCCCCGACACGTTAACATTGACTCCATCTATAGGGATCTTTCCCCTACACGTTTCCATTGACTCCTTTACTCCATCTATAGGGATCTTTCCCCGACACGTTAACATTGACTCCATCTATAGGGATCTTTCCCCGACACGTTAACATTGACTCCATCTATAGGGATCTTTCCCCTACACGTTTCCATTGACTCCTTTACTCCATCTATAGGGAACTTTCCCCTACATGTTTCCATTGACTCCTTTACTCCATCTATAGGGATCTTTCCACCATGTGTTTCCATTGACTCCTTTACTCCATCTATAGGGAACTTTCCCCTACATGTTTCCATTGACTCCTTTACTTCATCTATAGGGATCTTTCCACCATGTGTTTCCATTGACTCCTTTACTCCATCTATAGGGAACTTTCCCCTACACGTTTCCATTGACTCCTTTACTCCATCTATAGGGAACTTTCCCCTACATGTTTCCATTGACTCCTTTACTCCATCTATAGGGAACTTTCCCCTACACGTTTCCATTGACTCCTTTACTCCATCTATAGGGAACTTTCCCCTACACGTTTCCATTGACTCCTTTACTCCATCTATAGGGATCTTTCCACCATATGTTTCCATTGACTCCTTTACTCCATCTATAGGGAACTTTCCCCTACACGTTTCCATTGACTCCTTTACTCCATCTATAGGGAACTTTCCCCTACACGTTTCCATTGACTCCTTTACTCCATCTATAGGGAACTTTCCCCTACATGTTTCCATTGACTCCTTTACTCCATCTATAGGGATCTTTCCACCATATGTTTCCATTGACTCCTTTACTCCATCTATAGGGATCTTTCCACCATATGTTTCCATTGACTCCTTTACTCCATCTATAGGGATCTTTCCACCATGTGTTTCCATGGACTCCTTTACTCCATCTATAGGGATCTTTCCACCATGTGTTTCCATTGACTCCTTTACTCCATCTATAGGGATCTTTCCACCATATGTTTCCATTGACTCCTTTACTCCATCTATGGGGCTCTTTCCACCATGTGTTTCCATTGACTCCTTTACTCCATCTATAGGGAACTTTCCCCTACATGTTTCCATTGACTCCTTTACTCCATCTATAGGGATCTTTCCACCATATGTTTCCATTGACTCCTTTACTCCATCTATAGGGATCTTTCCACCATATGTTTCCATTGACTCCTTTACTCCATCTATAGGGATCTTTCCACCATGTGTTTCCATTGACTCCTTTACTCCATCTATGGGGATCTTTCCACCATGTGTTTCCATTGACTCCTTTACTCCATCTATAGGGATCTTTCCACCATATGTTTCCATTGACTCCTTTACTCCATCTATGGGGATCTTTCCACCATGTGTTTCCATTGACTCCTTTACTCCATCTATGGGGCTCTTTCCACCATGTGTTTCCATTGACTCCTTTACTCCATCTATAGGGATCTTTCCACCATATGTTTCCATTGACTCCTTTACTCCATCTATGGGGATCTTTCCACCATGTGTTTCCATTGACTCCTTTACTCCATCTATAGGGATCTTTCCACCATATGTTTCCATTGACTCCTTTACTCCATCTATAGGGAACTTTCCCCTACACGTTAACATTGACTCCTTTACTCCATCTATGGGGCTCTTTCCACCATGTGTTTCCATTGACTCCTTTACTCCATCTATGGGGATCTTTCCCCTACATGTTAACATTGACTCCTTTACTCCATCTATGGGGATCTTTCCACCATGTGTTTCCATTGCAGTTCCATTGTTTGGGTCGAGTTCCACTGACCTCTTTACCGCTTCTATACTGCTGTGTGGGATAAATGTATTTAGTATAACAATGACAAATATATAGTTACGGACAGTCACGTTCACATAAACACACATACCACGGACCGTGTAAAAGACATGCATTTATGAAGACAGATAGTGTAAAAGAAAGAGAGAGAAGGAGAAAGTGAGAGAGGTAGGAAGTGGAAGAGATAGAGTAAATGTAGAAAGGGAGACAGACAGACAGACAGACAGACAGACAGACAGACAGACAGACAGACAGACAGACAGACAGACAGACAGACAGACAGACAGACAGACAGACAGACAGACAGACAGACAGACAGACAGACAGACAGACAGACAGACAGACAGACAGACAGACAGACAGACAGACAGACAGACAGACAGACAGAGAGAAGCAGAGTGGGCATTACAGGGTAAACCTGATTATGGTGGAATGTGAATTAGATTTGGTAGCAGATGGTGGCGTTAAGGGTGTAAGATGCTTTGCAAGCGTAGCGAGGGGAAGGGGGAGGGGAAGGAGGAGGGAGGGAGACGGGGGCTAGCGGGAGCAGCTTGCACCGTTTCCTCTCTTCTTGATAGACGGGTATAAATCACAACAATCCTGTCCTGACAGCCAATTTCCCCAATCTGATCTGGTTAAAGAGGCTGCCGGCCTGGGTCCGCTCTGCTCTGCTTCTCACCCCAAACAACAACCGCCCCACCGCCCCAACGCCCCAACGCCCCAACGACCCGCCGCCCCATCACCCCGCCGCCCCATCACCCCACCGCCTCAACGCCCCGCCGCCCCATCACCCCGCCACCCCATCACCCCACCGCCCCAACGCCCCGCCGCCCCATCACCCCGTCACCCCATCACCCCACCGCCCCAACTCCCCGCCGCCCCATCACCCCGCTGCCCTCCGCCCCACCGCCCCAACGCCCCGCCGCCCCATCACCCCACCGCCCCAACGCCCCGCCGCCCCATCACCCCACCGCCCCAACGCCCCGCCGCCCCATCACCCCACCGCCCTCCGACCCACCGCCCCAACTCCCCGCCGCCCCATCACCCCACCGCCCCAACGCCCCACCGCCCCATCACCCCTCTCTTCTCCACCCCTCTCTTCCTCTCCCTCCATCCTATCCTCCCATTTCACATCTCATAACCCTGTCATATTTCTGAGAGTAAAATCCTCTTTTATCATAAGATGTGTTTTTTAATCCGGACAAGTTTTTTCAGCAATTTCATTTGATCCCACGTCTGGTTCAAACTTATTTGAGCATGTGTGTGTGTGTGTGTGTGTGTGTTAAACAGATGAGCGCTTCGCTCTGACAGCGGAGTCATGTAATTTTGGAGTATTGCTGCTTATTGAAAAACAGCCAAGTTTATTTACTCTGAATCCATCCCGGCACGGCAGTGTGTGTCAGCCACAGTGTGTGTCAGCCACAGTGTGTGTCAGCCAGGGTGTGTGTGTGTCAGCCATAGTGTGTGTCAGCCAGGGTGTGTGTGTGTCAGCCACAGTGTGTGTCAGCCAGGGTGTGTGTGTGTCAGCCACAGTGTGTGCCATCCACAGTGTGTGCCAGGCAGGGTGTGTGTGTGTCAGCCACAGTGTGTGTCAGCCAGGGTGTGTGTGTATCAGCCAGGGTGTGTGTGTGTGTCAGCCACAGTGTGTGTCAGCCAGGGTGTGTGTGTGTCAGCCACAGTGTGTGTCAGCCAGGGTGTGTGTGTGTGTGTGTGTGTGTGTGTGTGTGTGTGTGTGTGTGTGTGTGTGTGTGTGTGTGTGTGTGTGTGTGTGTGTGTGTGTGTGTGTGTGTGTGTGTGTGTGTGTGTGTGTGTGTGTGTGTGTGTGTGTGTGTGTGTGTGTGTGTGTGTGTGTGTGTGTGTCAGCCAGGGTGTGTGTGTGTGTGTGTGTCAGCCACAGTGTGTGTCAGCCAGGGTGTGTGTGTGGCAGCCAGGGTGTGTGTGTGTCAGCCAGGGTGTGTGTCAGCCAGGGTGTGTGTGTGTGTGTGTGTCAGCCACAGTGTGTGTCAGCCAGGGTGTGTGTGTGTGTGTGTGTGTGTGTGTGTGTGTGTGTGTGTGTGTGTGTGTGTGTGTGTGTGTGTGTGTGTGTGTGTGTGTGTGTGTGTGTGTGTGTGTGTGTGTGTGTGTGTGTGTGTGTGTGTGTGTCAGCCACAGTGTGTGTCAGCCAGGGTGTGTGTGTGTGTGTCAGCCACAGTGTGTGTCAGCCAGGGTGTGTGTGTGTGTCAGCCAGGGTGTGTGTGTCAGCCAGGGTGTGTGTGTCAGCCACAGTGTGTGTGTCAGCCAGGGTGTGTGTGTCAGCCAGGATGTGTGTGTCAGCCAGGATGTGTGTGTCAGCCAGGGTGTGTGTGTCAGCCAGGGTGTGTGTGTCAGCCAGGGTGTGTGTGTCAGCCAGGGTGTGTGTGTCAGCCAGGGTGTGTGTGTCAGCCAGGGTGTGTGTGTCAGCCAGGGTGTGTGTGTCAGCCAGGGTGTGTGTGTCAGCCAGGGTGTGTGTGTCAGCCAGGGTGTGTGTGTCAGCCAGGGTGTGTGTGTTCAGCCAGGGTGTGTGTTCGTGTCAGTGAATGTTTTGAGGGGTCTCTGCACCCCTAATGCTCCCAGATAACACTGCTTATCCACTCACACACCAGACCACGGCTACAAGCACTGCACACTTTTCATTGAGTGTTTCAATAAAGGAAAATGTTGTTTTCTATAGAGACTGAACTGAGAGAATAGTGATCATTCTTTTGTCCTTTATTTTTCATTGTTGAGTTTCATATAGTCTTGTATGGTGTTGTGTTGAGTGGTTAAGGGCTGCGCCTACAGCTCTGTTCTCTAGTAACACACACACACACATAGCTACACATACACACACATACCCACATACACACACAGACAGAGCCATCTCTTTTGAGGATCGGCCCACATTGACAGGCCTGTCTTCAGTGAACAAGACCATGCTTCTTTCATATCTGGTCCCATTACACACCCACCTGTTCAACAACATCACCTCAGCAGAAATAACTACACCACATCTATCATTCACATTTTTCCGAGGTAGGTATATTAATTATAGGAATATGATACCAAAATATTTGATATATTTATTGATATTTGTTACAGATAAATCATAATAATTTCATATTATGTATTTTCAGAATCAACAATGATTCCTGGAGTGTTTTTGGTTTCATTTCTTATGAAAACTGGATGTAGTGGAAGGGAAATAGCTAGGAAGGGACAGAATGTGTTTATATAAATAACATAATGGTAAATCAATAGTGTTATATAAATGGCCACAGCTGGAGATGTACCCTGGTGGTAATCCTTGTTTGATCTAAGACAGGTTAGGAACCACAGGCCTCCGACGTGTGTCACAATCATTCCGGTCCCCTCTGCTAGCCTGTCCTACCAAGCGCTTTAACAGTATGTGTCACAATCATTACCGTCCCCTCTGCTAGCCTGTCCTACCAAGCGCTTTAACAGTATGTGTCACAATCATTACCGTCCCCTCTGCTAGCCTGTCCTACCAAGCGCTTTAACAGTATGTGTCACAATCATTACCGTCCCCTCTGCTAGCCTGTCCTACCAAGCGCTTTAACAGTATGTGTCACAATCATTACCGTCCCCTCTGCTAGCCTGTCCTACCAAGCGCTTTAACAGTATGTGTCACAATCATTCCGGTCCCCTCTGCTAGCCTGTCCTACCAAGCGCTTTAACAGTATGTGTCACAATCATTCCGGTCCCCTCTGCTAGCCTGTCCTACCAAGCGCTTTAACAGTATGTGTCACAATCATTCCGGTCCCCTCTGCTAGCCTGTCCTACCAAGCGCTTTAACAGTATGTGTCACAATCATTCCGGTCCCCTCTGCTAGCCTGTCCTACCAAGCGCTTTAACAGTATATGTCTCATTTATTCCGGTCCCCTCTGTTAGCTTGTCTAGTGTAGCGTGAGCCTCGAAGAGACGGCTTTACGGCCGTGCGGCCCATTGGCCAAATGTGTTTTTGCCATTATCACATTGATTGCATGTAATCAGTGGGTTTATTCTGCAGCCGATAGAGTGAATGACTACTTTCCCAGCCTGTAATGTTATAACAATTGATCTTCCTGCCTCGCCGGGAGACGATTTACATCCGTTGGCTCTCCTTTTATTATGTATTAATCCTCCTCCGACAGAAACAACTGTAATCATCCTCCCACCAGTATACAGACACACATGCGCACACCCACACAGGCACACGTACACGTACACAAACACACACACACAAACACACCAAGCCCAGCAAGGAACCAGAGGCCATTTACACATAATTCACCAGAACAGGAAGCCAGTGTTTCTTACCCATAATTCTTCAGAAGAGCAAACTTCTCCCTTCGACTGATGTTCAGAGCGAACAACCTGACTGTGGTTCAATGCAGCTAAAGAAACAGCAGAATCAGGGTGGTAGCGGAAAGAAGGAGGAAAAAAGTCATTGAGCATTGTGATGACATCATCCTATTCATGTAACTATAAAAATGTAAATGCATTGCCTGTCTTTATTTCCCAACGTTGGCCCTATCTAGATAGATATTTTTGCTTATTGGACTTATTGGACTTTCCTTATCTGTGTGGAGAGGAGACACAATGCATGACACTGATGAAATGATTTGTAAGATTAAGACAAAAGGAGAGAGAAAAACGGAAACAGTGGGGGAAAGGATAGAGAAAGAAACAAGTAGAGGAGATGAGAGACATGTAAACAGAGCGGTAGAGAGAGTGGTAGGTGTATTGTGGCCCCCCTCGGTGACTCCCTCTTATACGATGATTGCATGTTTGTCCTAGCAGCTGTCAGAACAGTGAATCAGTGGTCCTTTCCTAATGACACCTTGTCATGGCAGAGTGGTCCACCAACATCACCACACACACACACACACACACACACACTACTGGTCTCCTGTTGATTTCACCACGCCTCGCTTCAGCAAGCCCAGAAAAAAAGACAGAGATGAAGAGAAAATGACAGAGAGAGCAGAGGAAAAAAGGAGGGTATGAAAGTGGGTAATCTGTTTGTTTTGTGTACCCCTCGGAGGGGTAACCTTTAGTAAAAGGCAGGTAGACCAAGGTGTTGAATATATGATGTCGAAGTGAGAAACGGCGTCTTTTTGTCTATTGATGGAGATTGTTTGTGCTTTATATCTGACGTGTGTTAAACTGAGACGCGCCAGGCTGAGTATCAGGGGGCTGGTTGTTGTTGTTGGAGATCTGAAAGTGTTTTGATCTGCTGATGATTAAATATCTATTTATCGTTGATTTTAACACAGGGGCCTTCTGGCTTTGAACTGAGCTGAACACAGAGGGAGGTTTCAACGTGCCAAAGAAAATCATATTTCGACCTGTCATTCATATAAAATATATTTTTTTATCAGTATTTATTTGTTGTTTGCTTAGCTTCCTGATAGTTGCTTTATCTCTCTATTTCAATGTCCCTTTTATCTCTCTTGTTCACTCTCCTTTCTCTCGCTCTGTTTCTCTCCTCTCTTTCGTCAAAACATCATTGTCACGGAGAGCAAGTCGTTAATTTGTCTCCAACGCTGTGATTAATGTGTCCATCCAACAGCACCTTGCACGCACACGCACACACACGGCACACACGCACACACACGGCACACACGCACACACACGGCACACATGCACACACACGGCACACATGCACACACACACGCACACACACGGCACACATGCACACACACGGCACACACGCACACACACGGCACACACGCACACACACGGCACACATGCACACACACGGCACACATGCACACACACACGCACACACACGGCACACATGCACACACACACGCACACACGCACACACACGGCACACATGCACACACACACACACACACACACACACACACACACACACACACACACACACACACACACACACACACACACACACACACACACACACACACACACACACACACACACACACACACACACACACGGCACACATGCACACACACAAGCACACACAATACCTGGCACCCAGATAAAAACAGACTTGAGCATGTGCTGCTGATACATTTGCCTCCGATCAATTTGTTTAATGATAATGTCTCTAATATGACTGTCTCTAATATGACTGTCTCTAATATGACTGTCTCTAATATGACTGTCTCTAATATGACTGTCTCTAATATGACTGTCTCTAATATGACTGTCTCTAATATGACTGTCTCTAATATGACTGTCTCTAATATGACTGTCTCTAATATTACTGTCTCTAATATGACTGTCTCTAATATTACTGTCTCTAATATGACTGTCTCTAATATGACTGTCTCTAATATTACTGTCTCTAATATGACTGTCTCTAATATTACTGTCTCTAATATGACTGTCTCTAATATGACTGCCACTAATATGACTGTCTCTAATATGACTGTCTCTAATATGACTGTCTCTAATATGACTGTCTCTAATATTACTGTCTCTAATATTACTGTCTCTAATATGACTGTCTCTAATATGACTGCCACTAATATGACTGTCTCTAATATGACTGTCTCTAATATGACTGCCACTAATATGATTGCCTTCTAATATGACTGTCTTTTAACATGACTGTCATCTAATATGACTGTCTCTAATATGACTGTCTCTAATATTACTGTCTTCTAATATTACTGTCTCTAATATGACGGTCTCTAATATGACTGTCTCTAATATTACTGTCTTCTAATATGACTGTCTCTAATATGACGGTCTCTAATATGACTGTCTCTAATATGACTGTCTCTAATATTACTGTCTTCTAATATGACTGTCTCTAATATGACGGTCTCTAATATGACTGTCTCTAATATGACGGCCTCTAATATGACGGTCTCGAATATGACTAGTCTTTAATATGACTGCCTTCTAATATGACTGTCTTCTAATATGACTGTCTTCTAATATGACTGTCTTCTAATATGACTGCCTTCTAATATGACTGTCTTCTAATATGACTGTCTTCTAATATGACTGCCTTTTAATATGACTGTCTTCTAATATGAATTACACTTTACATACATCACAGAAGACTGAAATATAACAAAACCATTTTTTTCTTAATAATGTATATTATTTATGAAATTATGAAAAATATGAATAACATTCCACTCACTATGTCATTCGACTGCAGGAACGGACGACGTACTATAGTATAGGGCAGGGTCTACCTTCATCTCTCTCTCTCTCTCTCTCTCTCTCTCTCTCTCTCTCTCTCTCTCTCTCTCTCTCTCTCTCTCTCTCTCTCTCTCTCTCTCTCTCTCTCTCTCCCTCTCTCCCTCTCTCTCTCCCTCTCCCTCTCTCTCTCTCTCTCTCTCTCTCTCTCTCTCTCTCTCTCTCTCTCTCTCTCTCTCTCTCTCTCTCTCTCTCTCTCTCTCTCTCTCTCTCTCTCCCTCTCTCTCTCTCTCTCTCTCTCTCTCTCTCTCTCTCTCTCTCTCTCTCTCTCTCTCTCTCTGTTATTTCTCAATCTTCTCTCTCACTCAGTACTACACATGTCATTTTATTCCCTGACAGTTATTGTTCCCATTAATAAGCAGCAACTAAATCTGAGCTCTTAAACTCTTAAACTCTCCTCTTAATGGCCCTCCCAGGGATTGGGGCTGCCTTGCGTTCCCGAAAACAGATACAAAAATATCCTCTCAAATGGTCTCTTCTCTGTCAAAATGGCTTTCCTTTCTTCTAAAATATAGAGCCTAGAATCTCATCCCTCTCGCAGCTAATGGGAATTTTATTGCGTCTAATTTTAGATTAAAGTGGGGCTTGGAATAAAAGCCACCATTTGACAATTGAGTTTATACATAGTTGTTAATATTACAGCCTGTTGTAGACCTGAGGAGAGAGAGAGGGATTAGCGAGGTTAAAAATACTTATGGTTAATAACTTCTTGTTTCAGAGTTATGAAGGGGAGTTGTTTTTGCCTCTGGGAAAACCTAAGGGTTGTGTTGTAAAGCGACACCAAGAAGTCTAAATGTTTCTAAACAGTTTCTGAAGTGTTTTCCAAAACGTTGCTGTATTTATCAGTTCTCTTCTTGCTGTATCTTACGGTTGAGCAGCTGTATTTACGTGAGTAAATATAATTTGGTGGGTGCTGTCACGATCATCATAATAACTGGACCAAAGCGCAGCGTGATCTGGGTTCCACATCTTTATTGCTATGTGAACCTCAAAGCAAAGCAAAGCAAAGCAAAATAAAAGAAAAAACGAACTAAATGAACCGTGAAGCTACAATAGTTCTGACTTGCCTAGTTAAATAAAAGTTCAATTAAAAATAATAATAATATTAATATAGACTTGGTCTTTTACCAAATAGGGATATCTTCTGTATACCCCCCCTACCTTGTCACAACACAACTGAATGGCTCAAATGCATTAAGAAGAAATGAACTTTTAACAAGTCACACCTGTTAATTGAAATTCAATCCAGGTCACTACCTCATTAAGCTAGTTGAGAGAATGCCAAGAGGCAAAGGGTGGCTACTTTGAAGAATTTGATGTCTTCACTATTATTCTTCAATGTATAAATTTCCCTTGAACGAATAGGTGTGTCCAAACATTTGACTGACACCGTAAAAGTGTGTATTACAGTTTTACAGTCACTTTTACCCTAATTTCAGAACCTTGCGGTAATTTTTTCAAAACTCCAGACACAAAACTCATTACGGTCATCACTTGTAACACAGGCTGTACAATGTTCAAACATTGCACTGCGCATTCAGATCTTAAAACCTTGCACCCGCAGAATCATTGGTTCAAATAACTAATTTATCATGAAACACAAGATACCGATAGTTTCACTGTGTAGTTGTTCGTACAATCATGAAATATTGTAGTACAAAATATGTGATACATGTTTCATTATGCTACTACACGTAAATACATCACTGTAAAAGGACTAGTAGAGAGAAAACTACAGACACAGTGGAATCATTGAACAAAATCTGAAATGTATTGATGAAATACAATAAAATCACAACACAGGCTTCATTGAATCAAAGCAAAAATTATGATCTACAAAAATGAAACAAACTACAGTAAAACATCAACTGCAGTGTTCCTCACCTGGCTTACTGTAAAACATCACTGCAGTGTTCCTCACCTGGCTTACTGTAAAACATCACTGCAGTGTTCCTCACCTGGCTTACTGTAAAACATCAACTGCAGTGTTCCTCACCTGACTTACTGTAAAACATCACTGCAGTGTTCCTTACCTGGCTTACTGTAAAACATCACTGCAGTATTCCTCACCCGGCTTACTGTAAAACATCACTGCAGTGTTCCTTACCTGGCTTACTGTAAAACATCAACTGCAGTGTTCCTCACCTGGCTTACTGTAAAACATCACTGCAGTGTTCCTCACCTGGCTTACTGTAAAACATCACTGCAGTGTTCCTCACCTGGCTTACTGTAAAACATCACTGCAGTGTTCCTCACCTTGCTAACTGTAAAACATCACTGCAGTGTTCCTCACCTGGCTTACTGTAAAACATCACTGCAGTGTTCCTCACCTGGCTTACTGTAAAAAGCAAAACAAGGTTTGATTACTGTACTTCTATATTTCCATCAACCCTGTCTTGTGGATTTGGCCACAGGTTCTCATCCACATCACAATGGATGTCTTCATTAGCCAAACATCTTGGGAAGAATCTTTGGCCGAATCCAGGCCTGACACTGGTCTGCCATGATGTCATTGCATGCGTCATCCATGGCCTGGAGAAGGGTGGCTTGTTCGTGAGGGCGCCTATCACATACCTTCCACCTCGATGTGGAGAAAAACTCCTCAATCGGATTAAGAAAAGGAGAGTATGGGGGTAAGTACAGGGTGGTAAATTGTGGATGGGCCTGAAACCATGCTTGCACCATTTGAGCATGGTGGAACCTGACATTATCCCACACAATGACATAGGTCATGCCATCAGCTCTACAGACCTGATTTATCTCATCAAGGAAGGTCACAAGGAGAGCTGCATTATATGATCCAAACGAGGTCTGCATCCCACCACACCATCTTCTGATATAGCCATACACATGGTGATGTTGGCCCCACGTTGTCCAGGTACTTGGATTGTTGCCCACTGGCCAATGAAATTCTGACCTCTCCTCCTTGCCTTGGCCAGGTGGAAGCCTGCCTCATCCAAAAAGAGGAATTTGTGATGTTTTTTGTCAGTATCCAGCTCCATCCCCCTCTAAAAATACATTTTTGAAAGAGAATTGATGTAGAATTTTGGGGGAATTTTTCATAACAGGCATTTTGAAACTGAACATACTCATTCACTCTGCATTTATTTCAAAAGGCCCAGGGTACAGCTGTTTTAGAGACACCTGGTGCCTTTTCAGCATGCGTGTAATAGTTGGCTAACGGTATGGCTTCCAGGTTGTTGAACATGTCCTCATTGTCCAAGATGTACTGACAAATTTCTGTCAGGTGAATATCATTTCTGTCCCGAGCCAAATTGACCACAGCCCGCTCTTGTTGGTCAGTCAGAACTTTGCCTCTGCCTCCCCTATTTGGCAGAGTCTCAATTCTGTAGGGACAATTACAGTAAGGACACATTATGTCACATCTCCTACTCTGTGGTACACATTGGCATGCAGTGTACAGTCATTTGATAATTGAGAGTAGCCTAATGTTTAGTGCAGGCTGAGGACTTACCGCTTCTCATTGCGGAAAGTTGTGATGATTGAGGCCACCGTTGATCCTCTGAGGTTGAATCATTGTAGCTCAGTCATTGTTATGTCATGATTTACGACCTGGTCTACAACTATTGCTTGGATTTCATTGGACAGTCTCTGCTGTTGCTGCCGCTGCCTTGGTCCGTGTCCTCTACCACGTTCCCCCACACCTCTCCAAAAGAAGAGGTGCATGTCCCCTGCCATTCCTTTGACCACCACGTCTTCCTCCTCCCACTGCTTGACCTCTTGTGACCTGGATCACCTGCCGGCTCCATGTTATCACTATGTTGTTGTAGGTGGATACCACTCATTTCACTATATACTCGTGCCACAATGTGAAATCAATCATCAGTAACAAGTTGGCAGTATTGGAAAAAAAATGACAAGGGCCTGAATACGTACACTCACCGGCCACTTTATTAGGTACACCTGCGTGTTAACGCAAATAGCCTACTCCTCCGAACAGCGAATCGTGTGGCTGTCTGCAACTCAATATATAGAGTATATAGAGTAGAGAACTTTAGTTGTTGTTTAACCAAGATGTGTAATCTAAGCAACGTTGACCGTGGTGCCGCACATATGGTGGTTCCAGCATCTCAGAAACAGCTGTCCTCGTGGGATTTTTACGCACTACAGTCTCTAGAGTTTACAGAGAATGGTGAGATAACCAAAACATAAAACTATGAATTAAGAGTAATGCAACATTTATCATTTTGAGCAGTTGTATCACTTGATATTTCAATCGTTGTAATGACATGAATAGACAGTCATCTCAGATGTAATGTGTGAATTGCATTTTGAAATGGTAATACTTTGATGTTTGAAGTTGTGTCATTTTGAACAGGTGATTTTAGTTCAGTGAACAAATGATCTTAGCTTTATATGTATTGTACCCAAGCAATTGGGAAAAGTGTTAGAGTTTTGAAAAATGTGCATTTTGTTCATAGGTTGTGAGTTTTGTGTCTAGAGTGTTGAAAAATAGCATCAGGGTTCTGATATTAGTGCCAGAGTGATTGTAAAAAACTGTAATTCACGTGTGAAATGGAAATCGTTTTTTTGAGACACCCTCATAGTGTGTGTGTGTGTGTGTATGTATGTGTGTGTGTGTGTGTGTGTATGTGTGTGTGTGTGTGTGTGCGTGCGTGTGTGTGTGCGTGCGTGAGAGAGAGAGAGAGAGAGAGAGAGAGAGAGAGAGAGAGAGAGAGAGAGAGAGAGAGAGAGAGAGAGAGAGAGAGAGAGAGAGAGAGAGAGGGAGAGAGAGAGAGAGAGAGATGCCTGGTTTCTAGGTCTCAGTACAGTTAGGTGTTTTACAAGATGACTGGATTTTAGAGCACTCATTGAGGTAGCATCACTTGTTAATTAAAAGAGAGAGAGAGAGAGAGAGAGAGAGAGAGAGAGAGAGAGAGAGAGAGAGAGAGAGAGAGAGAGAGAGAGAGAGAGAGATCCATTAATTACAGCTGCCATTAACAGTACACTCCTAGGAACTGAAGGGGTGGGGTGAAGGAGATGAGGGGGTGTTGCAGCTAAATAGGTTGATGCTATTGAACAGGGGACTGGAAGGGGTGGAGGTAAAGTACTTTCCTTCAGATTCCTCATCTCTTAGTGTGTGTGTTGTCTCTGATATGTGTTTTATGTGTGTTTAGTATATCTGTGCATCTGTGGTCTTTCTTGTGTGCACGTGTGTGTGTGCGCGCGTGTGTGTGTTGTTTGCTGTTTGTTGTTAGTGGCTGTCTCAATCATGATTGAGCAGCACTGTGCCTCCTTCGTGATTACTCTCATGTAGAACAAGTTGCTATTGACTAGAGAGTGACTGATGGCTGTAGGCTAGAGACGCTTCTACAGGCCTCCCTCAACACACACACACATTCACACACTCTCTGTCTCTCTCATACACATTCTATTTAGATTATAGGTGTTTTATTTTGAAAATTTTCTGAGAATAATCCAGTAGTTAGATTTAGTACTATTTTGCAAAGTATTTGGTAAGATGTTAACATGTTTTTATTTTTTATTACGATTAACTCACCTATGACAACATGTTCTCCACTCTCTCCTCCCTCCCTCCTTTCTCACCCTCCTCTCTCTCTCTCTCTTCTTCTACCTCCCTCCCCCTCTACCTCCATCCAGGCACCTGTGCAGAATGTCCAGCAAAGAGCGCCACCTAGAGTCCAGCTGCCCATCCTACATTAAGACAGAGCCCTCCAGCCCCGCCTCCCTGGCAGACAGCATCAACCACCACAGCCCTGGGGGCTCCAGTGACGCCAGCGGCTCCTACAGCTCTACCATGAACGGCCACCAGAACGGCCTGGACTCCCCCACCCTGTACGGGCCTGGGGCCGGCCCCCTGGGCCCTGCTGGGGCCTCCAAGCGCTATGAAGACTGCTCCAGCACCATTGGGGAGGACTCGCAGATCAAGTGCGAGTACATGTTGAATTCCATGCCCAAGCGGCTGTGCCTGGTGTGTGGCGACATCGCCTCGGGCTACCACTACGGCGTGGCCTCCTGCGAGGCCTGCAAGGCCTTCTTCAAGAGGACCATCCAAGGTTGGCTTTCACGTTCCCTCTGCTTAGGGTTACTGGTTAGGGGTTAGCTTATTTTTTATTTAGCTAGGCAAATTCTTACTTAGAATGACAACTTACCAAGGAACAGTGGGTTAATTATCTTGTTTGGGGGCAGAATGGTAGTTTTTGACCTTGTCAGCTCGGGGATTCGATCCAGCATCCTTTTGTTACCTGCCCAACGCCCTAACCACTAGGCTACCTGCCACTTATAGCTAACAAACCAGTTTCAATAGGATAGTTCCAGTGTTTACAACATGTACTGAGCAATAAAACAATGTGCTATAAGTTTTTCTGATCTGATTGTTTGGGTTCCAAGAGGAATCAATGGTCAGAGATTATGATTAGAGGTTAGAGGTTAGGGTTAGGGTCAGGGGTCAGGGTTCAGGCTTTATGTCGTTAAACAGCTTTCAGTGGCTTTAATAAAGATAGGAGATGAATGGATGGATGTATACCTACACTCATCCTTACTGAATCACTTCTGATGAGATGCTTAGATTATGGTGTTCACTAAAATAAGGTTATAGATCAATGGGACTGATGGTATCAGTAAACATGTTTTCTGAATGAAGTGTGTGAATCTGAGTGACAGTGACACTGCATCGGTATTTATGAGTATACCTAGTATTCGACTCGTTTTATTTATTTTATAAAGCATCATTTTTCTATTTGATAAATATCTTAGATAGAGGATGAAGCAGTATAGATATGTGTGTTTATATTGAAACAGGCTGACAGATATGGAAGTGGATCATCAAAGAGCATTTCACTGAATTTAATATTGTGCTTGGCCCTAACACAAGCCAATCCTCCAATGGACAGATGTGTGTGCGTGTGTGTGCGTGTGTGTGCGTGCGTGTGCATGCATGGGCGTGCGTGTGTGGGTGTGTTGGCCCTAGCATGGGTCCGGCCTCCTCTGGGCAGCGGTAGACATATTGGTATGTTTCAAGCCATTAGCCAATAAAACTGCAGGTAATCACCACAGCCTCTCCAGCTGGACACCACTATAGCAACCTGGCTGGAAGGAGGGAGGGAGAGAGAGAGAGACGAAAGGGGGAGGGAGAGAGATGGAGGCAGGTATAGAGAGGGGGGAGGACAGGAGGAGGGACCTGTCTGTTCTGTCACAGGAGACAGGAGAAACAGGGCATGGGAGGGACGTGTCTGGTCTGTCTGAGGGGACAGGCATAGAGAGGGGGAGGACAGGAGGAGGGACGTGTCTGGTCTGTCTGAGGGGACAGGCATAGAGAGGGGGAGGACAGGAGGAGGGACCTGTCTGGTCTGTCTGAGGGGACAGGCATAGAGAGGGGGAGGACAGGAGGAGGAACGTGTCTGGTCTGTCTGAGGGGACAGGCATAGAGAGGGGGAGGACAGGAGGAGGGACGTGTCTGGTCTGTCTGAGGGGACAGGCATAGAGAGGGGGAAGGACAGGAGGAGGGACGTGTCTGGTCTGTCTGAGGGGACAGGCATAGAGAGGGGGAGGACAGGAGGAGGGACGTGTCTGGTCTGTCTGAGGGGACAGGCATAGAGAGGGGGAGGACAGGAGGAGGGACCTGTCTGGTCTGTCTGAGGGGACAGGCATAGAGAGGGGGAGGACAGGAGGAGGAACGTGTCTGGTCTGTCTGAGGGGACAGGCATAGAGAGGGGGAGGACAGGAGGAGGGACGTGTCTGGTCTGTCTGAGGGGACAGGCATAGAGAGGGGGAAGGACAGGAGGAGGGACGTGTCTGGTCTGTCTGAGGGGACAGGCATAGAGAGGGGGAGGACAGGAGGAGGGACATGTCTGGTCTGTCTGAGGGTACAGGCATAGAGAGGGGGAGGACAGGAGGAGGGACGTATCTGGTCTGTCTGAGGGGACAGGCATAGAGAGGGGGAGGACAGGAGGAGGGACGTGTCTGGTCTGTCTGAGGGGACAGGCATAGAGAGGGGGAGGACAGGAGGAGGGACCTGTCTGGTCTGTCTGAGGGGACAGGCATAGAGAGGGGGAGGACAGGAGGAGGAACGTGTCTGGTCTGTCTGAGGGGACAGGCATAGAGAGGGGGAGGACAGGAGGAGGGACGTGTCTGGTCTGTCTGAGGGGACAGGCATAGAGAGGGGGAGGACAGGAGGAGGGACGTGTCTGGTCTGTCTGAGGGGACAGGCATAGAGAGGGGGAGGACAGGAGGAGGGACGTGTCTGGTCTGTCTGAGGGGACAGGCATAGAGAGGGGGAGGACAGGAGGAGGAACGTGTCTGGTCTGTCTGAGGGGACAGGCATAGAGAGGGGGAGGACAGGAGGAGGGACGTGTCTGGTCTGTCTGAGGGGACAGGCATAGAGAGGGGGAGGACAGGAGGAGGGACGTGTCTGGTCTGTCTGAGGGGACAGGCATAGAGAGGGGGAGGACAGGAGGAGGAACGTGTCTGGTCTGTCTGAGGCGACAGGCATAGAGAGGGGGAGGACAGGAGGAGGGACGTGTCTGGTCTGTCTGAGGGGACAGGCATAGAGAGGGGGAGGACAGGAGGAGGGACGTGTCTGGTCTGTCTGAGGGGACAGGCATAGAGAGGGGGGAGGACAGGAGGAGGGACGTGTCTGGTCTGTCTGAGGGGACAGGCATAGAGAGGGGGGAGGACAGGAGGAGGGACGTGTCTGGTCTGTCTGAGGGGACAGGCATAGAGAGGGGGGAGGACAGGAGGAGGGACGTGTCTGGTCTGGCTGAAGGGAAAGGCATAGAGAGGGGGAGGGCAGGAGGAGGGACGTGTCTGGTCTGTCTAAGGGGACAGGCATAGAGAGGTGGGAGGGCAGGAGGAGGGACGTGTCTGGTCTGTCTAAGGGGACAGGCATAGAGAGGGCAGGGTAGCTAAGGATGGAACTATACTCCCCCAACCTGCTGTATTGGGAAGGTGGGAATTTCACCGTGTGTGCGTGTGTTTGTGTTGTAGTTGGAGGAAGCAACACTCGGAGGCTCTGGCAGCTGGTGTTGTCGTGCCACCTGTCATCCTGCATCTATCACTACCTTATTGGAGGGAGGGAGGGAGGGAGGGCGAAAGGGGGGCAGAGGGAGAGAGAGAGAGAGAGAGAGAGAGAGAGAGAGAGAGAGAGAGAGAGAGAGAGAGAGAGAGAGAGAGAGAGAGAGAGAGAGAGAGTGAAGAGAAGAGTGAGAGAGAGGAAAGGGGAAATGGGAAATTATGAAATGGAGGAGCAATATGCAATCACCGGACAGTTTATTAGGTACATCATCCCATTCACGAAAATGGATCGCTCCTACAGACAGTGAGTCAAGTGGTCGTGGCTTGTTAAATAAAGCAGACAGACATCGATGCATTCAGTTACTGTTTTATTGAATGTTACAATTGGCAAAACCAGTGGCCTAAGTGACTGAGCGTGGTATGATCATTGATGCTAGGCACTCCGGATCCAGTATCTCAGAAACAGCCTCCTGGGCTTTTCATACACGACAGTGTCTAGGGTTTACAGAGAATGATGCGACAAACAAAAAACATCCAGTCAGCGGCTGTCCTGTGGGAGAAAACAGCTCGTTGATGAGAGAGGTCGAATGTGAACGACATCTCAGAATGCACAACTGTCCTTGTAACAGATGGGCTATTGCATCAGACGTCCACACCGGGTTCCACTCCTATTAGCTAAAAACAACAAGAAGTGGCTCCAGTGGCACGTGATCACCAACACTGGACAATTGATCACCAACACTGGACATCATGCTGATGCCAGAGTCAGGATTTGGCATAAGCAGCATGAGTCCATGTACCCATCCTGCTTGGTGTCAACAGTACAGGCTGGTGGCAGTGGTGTACCGAAGTCCAATCTGCAGCAACTGCGCATTGCCGTCGCATTGACCAACACCTCTGTGGTGGCAAGGGGGGTCCGATAAACTGGACACTGAAGGGTGGAGAAGAGAAAGACAAGGTGTTTCTAATAAACTGGACACTAAAGGGTGGAGAAGAGAAACAAGGTGTTCCTAATAAACTGGACACTGAGTGTAGAAGGGTGGAGAAGAGAATGACAAGGTGTTTCTAAAAAACTGGACACTGAAGGGTGGAGAAGAGAAACAAGGTGTTCCTAATAAACTGGACACTGAGTGTAGAAGGGTGGAGAAGAGAAAGACAAGGCGTTTCTAATAAACTGGACACTGAAGGGTGGAGAAGAGAAACAAGGTGTTCCTAATAAACTGGACACTGAGTGTAGAAGGGTGGAGAAGAGAAAGACAAGGCGTTACTAATAAACTGGACACTGAAGGGTGGAGAAGAGAAAGACAAGGTGTTCCTAATAAACTGGACACTGAAGGGTGGAGAAGAGAAACAAGGTGTTCCTAATAAACTGGACACTGAGTGTAGAAGGGTGGAGAAGAGAAAGACAAGGTGTTTCTAAAAAACTGGACACTGAAGGGTGGAGAAGAGAAACAAGGTGTTCCTAATAAACTGGACACTGAGTGTAGAAGGGTGGAGAAGAGAAAGACAAGGCGTTTCTAATAAACTGGACACTGAAGGGTAGAGAAGAGAAACAAGGTGTTCCTAATAAACTGGACACTGAAGGGTGGAGAAGAGAAACAAGGTGTTCCTAATAAACTGGACACTGAAGGGTGGAGAAGAGAAAGACAAGGTGTTACTCATAAACTGGACACTGAAGGGTGGAGAAGAGAAAGACAAGGTGTTCCTAATAAACTGGACACTGAGTGTAGAAGGGTAGAGAAGAGAAAGACAAGGTGTTCCTAATAAACTGGACACAGGGTAGAAGGGTGGAGAAGAGAAAGACAAGGTGTTCCTAATAAACTGGACACTGAAGGGTGGAGAAGAGAAAGACAAGGTGTTCCTAATAAACTGGACACTGAAGGGTGGAGAAGAGAAAGACAAGGTGTTACTCATAAACTGGACACTGAGTGTAGAAGGGTGGAGAAGAGAAAGACAAGATGTTTCTAATAAACTGGACACTGAGTGTAGAAGGGTGTAGAAGAGAAAGACAAGGTGTTTCTAATAAACTGGACACTGAGTGTAGAAGGGTGGAGAAGAGAAAGACAAGGTGTTTCTAATAAACTGGACACTGAGTGTAGAAGGGTGGAGAAGAGAAAGACAAGGTGTTTCTAATAAACTGGACACTGAAGGGTAGAGAAGAGAAAGACAAGGTGTTTCTAATAAACTGGGCACTGAAGGGTGGAGAAGAGAAAGACAAGGTGTTTCTAATAAACTGGGCACTGAAGAGTGGAGAAGAGAAAGACAAGGTGTTCCTAATAAACTGGACACTGAAGGGTGGAGAAGAGAAAGACAAGGTGTTCCTAATAAACTGGACACTGAAGGGTGGAGAAGAGAAACAAGGTGTTCCTAATAAACTGGACACTGAAGGGTGGAGAAGAGAAAGACAAGGTGTTACTCATAAACTGGACACTGAAGGGTGGAGAAGAGAAAGACAAGGTGTTCCTAATAAACTGGACACTGAGTGTAGAAGGGTAGAGAAGAGAAAGACAAGGTGTTCCTAATAAACTGGACACAGGGTAGAAGGGTGGAGAAGAGAAAGACAAGGTGTTCCTAATAAACTGGACACTGAAGGGTGGAGAAGAGAAAGACAAGGTGTTCCTAATAAACTGGACACTGAAGGGTGGAGAAGAGAAAGACAAGGTGTTACTCATAAACTGGACACTGAGTGTAGAAGGGTGGAGAAGAGAAAGACAAGATGTTTCTAATAAACTGGACACTGAGTGTAGAAGGGTGGAGAAGAGAAAGACAAGGTGTTTCTAAAAAACTGGACACTGAAGGGTGGAGAAGAGAAAGACAAGGTGTTTCTAAAAAACTGGACACTGAAGGGTGGAGAAGAGAAAGACAAGGTGTTACTCATAAACTGGACACTGAGTGTAGAAGGGTGGAGAAGAGAAAGACAAGGTGTTTCTAATAAACTGGACACTGAGTGTAGAAGGGTGGAGAAGAGAAAGACAAGGTGTTTCTAATAAACTGGACACTGAGTGTAGAAGGGTGGAGAAGAGAAAGACAATGTGTTTCTAATAAACTGGACACTGAGTGTAGAAGGGTAGAGAAAAGACAAGGTGTTTCTAAAAACTGACAAGAAGAGTGTTTCTAATAAACTGGGCACTGAAGGGTGGAGAAGAGAAAGACAAGGTGTTCCTAATAAACTGGACACTGAAGGGTGGAGAAGAGAAAGACAAGGTGTTTCTAATAAACTGGACACTGAAGGGTGGAGAAGAGAAAGACAAGGTGTTCCTAATAAACTGGACACTGAAGGGTGGAGAAGAGAAAGACAAGGTGTTCCTAATAAACTGGACACTGAAGGGTGGAGAAGAGAAAGACAAGGTGTTTCTAATAAACTGGACACTGAAGGGTGGAGAAGAGAAAGACAAGGTGTTTCTAATAAACTGGACACTGAAGGGTGGAGAAGAGAAAGACAAGGTGTTCCTAATAAACTGGACACTGAAGGGTGGAGAAGAGAAAGACAAGGTGTTTCTAATAAACTGGACACTGAAGGGTGGAGAAGAGAAAGACAAGGTGTTCCTAATAAACTGAACACTGAGTGTAGAAGGGTGGAGAAGAGAAAGACAAGGTGTTTCTAATAAACTGGACACTGAGTGTAGAAGGGTGGAGAAGAGAAGACAATGTGTTTCTAATAAACTGGACACTGAGTGTAGAAGGGTAGAGAAGAGAAAGACAAGGTGTTTCTAATAAACTGGACACTGAAGGGTGGAGAAGAGAAGACAAGGTGTTTCTAATAAACTGGACACTGAGTGTAGAAGGGTGGAGAAGAGAAAGACAAGGCGTTTCTAATAAACTGGACACTGAAGGGTGGAGAAGAGAAACAAGGTGTTCCTAATAAACTGGACACTGAAGGGTGGAGAAGAGAAAGACAAGGTGTTACTCATAAACTGGACACTGAAGGGTGGAGAAGAGAAAGACAAGGTGTTCCTAATAAACTGGACACAGGGTAGAAGGGTGGAGAAGAGAAAGACAAGATGTTTCTAATAAACTGGACACTGAAGGGTGGAGAAGAGAAAGACAAGGTGTTCCTAATAAACTGGACACTGAAGGGTGGAGAAGAGAAAGACAAGGTGTTACTCATAAACTGGACACTGATGGGTGGAGAAGAGAAAGACAAGGTGTTACTCATAAACTGGACACTGAGTGTAGAAGGGTGGAGAAGAGAAAGACAAGATGTTTCTAATAAACTGGACACTGAGTGTAGAAGGGTGGAGAAGAGAAATTACAAGATGTTTCTAATAAACTGGACACTGAAGGGTGGAGAAGAGAAAGACAAGGTGTTCCTAATAAACTGGACACTGAAGGGTGGAGAAGAGAAAGACAAGGTGTTACTCATAAACTGGACACTGATGGGTGGAGAAGAGAAAGACAAGGTGTTACTCATAAACTGGACACTGAGTGTAGAAGGGTGGAGAAGAGAAAGACAAGATGTTTCTAATAAACTGGACACTGAGTGTAGAAGGGTGGAGAAGAGAAATACAAGGTGTTCCTAATAAACTGGACACTGAAGGGTGGAGAAGAGAAAGACAAGGTGTTCCTAATAAACTGGACACTGAAGGGTGGAGAAGAGAAAGACAAGGTGTTTCTAATAAACTGGACACTGAAGGGTGGAGAAGAGAAAGACAAGGTGTTTCTAATAAACTGGGCACTGAAGGGTGGAGAAGAGAAAGACAAGGTGTTTCTAATAAACTGGACACTGAAGGGTGGAGAAGAGAAAGACAAGGTGTTCCTAATAAACTGAACACTGAGTGTAGAAGGGTGGAGAAGAGAAAGACAAGGTGTTTCTAATAAACTGGACACTGAGTGTAGAAGGGTGGAGAAGAGAAGACAATGTGTTTCTAATAAACTGGACACTGAGTGTAGAAGGGTAGAGAAGAGAAAGACAAGGTGTTTCTAATAAACTGGACACTGAAGGGTGGAGAAGAGAAGACAAGGTGTTTCTAATAAACTGGACACTGAGTGTAGAAGGGTAGAGAAGAGAAAGACAAGGTGTTTCTAATAAACTGGACACTGAAGGGTGGAGAAGAGAAGACAATGTGTTTCTAATAAACTGGACACTGAGTGTAGAAGGGTGGAGAAGAGAAAGGCAAGGTGTTTCTAATAAACTGGACACTGAAGGGTGGAGAAGAGAAGACAAGGTGTTTCTAATAAACTGGACACTGAGTGTAGAAGGGTGGAGAAGAGAAAGGCAAGGTGTTTCTAATAAACTGGACACTGAAGGGTGGAGAAGAGAAAGACAAGGTGTTTCTAATAAACTGGACACTGAAGGGTGGAGAAGAGAAGACAAGGTGTTTCTAATAAACTGGACACTGAGTGTAGAAGGGTGGAGAAGAGAAAGGCAAGGTGTTTCTAATAAACTGGACACTGAAGGGTGGAGAAGAGAAAGACAAGGTGTTTCTAATAAACTGGACACTGAGTGTAGAAGGGTGGAGAAGAGAAAGGCAAGGTGTTTCTAATAAACTGGACACTGAAGGGTGGAGAAGAGAAAGACAAGGTGTTTCTAATAAACTGGACACTGAAGGGTGGAGAAGAGAAGACAAGGTGTTTCTAATAAACTGGACACTGAGTGTAGAAGGGTGGAGAAGAGAAAGGCAAGGTGTTTCTAATAAACTGGACACTGAAGGGTGGAGAAGAGAAAGACAAGGTGTTTCTAATAAACTGGACACTGAGTGTAGAAGGGTAGAGAAGAGAAAGACAAGGTGTTCCTAATAAACTGGACACAGGGTAGAAGGGTGGAGAAGAGAAAGACAAGGTGTTCCTAATAAACTGGACACTGAAGGGTAGAGAAGAGAAAGACAAGGGAAGGCTAGTAAAGGGGATGAGAAAGAAAGGAAAGGAAAGGTTGAAGGAAGGTGGGTAACATGAGTGGATGAGAGGGAGGAGAGGGAGGAGAGAACTAGAGACTCCTATTGCCTTCTCGAGTGGACAGAGAGATGTGGATGAGAGGGAGGAGAGGGAGGAGAGAACTAGAGACTCCTATTGTCTTTTAGAGTGGACAGAGAGAGGTGGATGAGAGGGAGGAGAGAACTAGAGACTCCTATTGCCTTCTAGAGTGGACAGCGAGGGGTGGATGAGAGTGAGGAGAGAACTAGAGACTCCTATTGTCTTTTAGAGTGGACAGAGAGGGGTGGATGAGCGGGAGGAGAGAACTAGAGACTCCTATTGTCTTCTAGAGTGGACAGAGAGAGGTGGATGAGAGGGAGGAGAGAACTAGAGACTCCTATTGTCTTTTAGAGTGGACAGAGAGAGGTGGATGAGAGGGAGGAGAGAACTAGAGACTCCTATTGCCTTCTAGAGTGGACAGCGAGGGGTGGATGAGAGGGAGG